>NW_006159649.1:2301807-2316305 GCF_000334495.1 Tupaia belangeri chinensis
AATATTATCTTCTAGCTCTTGGAAAGCTTGAATTCAGTTTTTTTTTTTTTCTTTTTCCTATTTTTCTAGGTTTCTTGCTATACAGCATTTGTGCTCCCCAGAGAGAGAGAGAGAGAGAGAGAGAGAGAAGGCGCAAGTGAGAAATCACCCCACTGGGGTAGATGCCATGCTGCAGTTCTTTCTCCATCCCTTTTAGACATCCATACAACTCTGCATAGTGTGATTTTTCAAGTCACTAAGTCTGCGACCTAAACCGTAACACTGGCCACATGGGAACCAGCTGCCTTAACATCCATGCTACCTGCTGTTCCCTGATCTCCTTCCTTCCTTCCTTCCTTCCTTCCTTCCTTCCTTCCTTCCTTCCTTCCTTCCTTCCTTCCTTCCTTCCTTCCTTTTCTCTCTCTCCTTCCTTCTTCCTTGCTTTATTTCTTTTTCTTTCTTTCCTTCTCTTTCTTTCTCCTTCTCTTTCTATTTCCTTCCTTCCTTTCTATCAACTTCACTTTTAAGAAAAGCCGCTGTCCTGAGGCTTCACCGACCAGGTAAGATGTGACAGTGCGCCTATGTAGCTACATATATATGAGCCTAAGCATTTATCCTTTCTGCTTGGACAGGAAGAGACTGTGACGCTTGCTCTGTGACTAGGAGCAATCAGTGAATCCCTAAGCTCCAGGAAGGCAGGAGGCATCTAAAAAGGTGGGAAACAGCAGAGGACTTGATCAATATTTACTAGCAAATAAGTAAACTACAATTTATTCTTGAAAATTAAACCAGCTTTAGAAAGTTAAAGTTGTACATTCTAAGTTCTATGTCTAGAACTTGGGTGTCTTACTAAGTTCTTCAACCTTCTAAATGCGTGAACTAGTAAGGAGCAAAATGAGAATAATTAATGTTAGCCATGACTCATAATCATCCGAGGGAAATAATAATGGTTAAGATTCTCAAGTTTTCACTGATGAAAACAGGTGCCCAAAAGACAAACCCAGCATTTTTTAATAAAGTTTTTCATTATTTATCTCATACAGAAATGAAAGGAAATCATTTTTAAAAGAAAATTTTACCCTCTATTTTACCAGAGAAAATGTGGGAGGCTACCATTCAGACTGCACGTTGGAATGTCACAAATGGGACACATTTGTACTGTTAACATAACTGAATTTTGTTTCTGGTAATTCTCACTAATGTAGCAAATGTTTATTAAGTCTTCTCATCGTTATTCCTTCTCTTCACTTTAAAGTGGCTGACTGCTTGAAAAACATGATGGGCATGTGTGCGGGCACGCCAGAAATCCCAAAGGAGGGAGAAGAGATTGTGGCAGAGCTATCCCTGATGCGAGGTACTTTCTCACTCCCCCCCAACCCCTACGCCTTGCTGTTTCTCTGCAGCAAGCACATGCTTCTCTGAGAAAAAATTTACTGTAAAAATGTTATTAGTTTTCCCTGGAAAATCACTAATTCGTAAGTAGATACACTGAGAAATTAAAAATGAAAATAATGACGAACCAATAAAATGCAGATATTTCGGGAAAGCTTATCCATTCGTGTTATAACACAATATGTACCAAAATTTTATTTTTTATAAAATTATGACTCTAAGGCACACCTCGTAAAATAAAATTAAAAGGACCAGCAGTTAGCATAATGGCTATGTCGCTGGACTCCCATGTAGTCGACTGCGGTTTGCGTCCCAGACCCGGTAGCTTAAAACTCATGCCGGGCACGTGTGCGTGCGTGCCCAAGACCCCAAGAGGAGAATGGAGGAGAAGGGACTGCGGCATGGTCATCCGCCCTGGGGGGTGATTTCTCACGTTCTGTCTCTATGTCTCTCTCTGTCTGTCTGGTGAGTGCATGCACCCTACAGCAAAAAAACCTCTCCAAAAGAAAAAAAAAAATTAAAAATGCAGTGATAATCAGGAAACCAAGAAATAAGTTTTGTCCTCATTAGTTTTAGCTCAATCTCTTAGCCCTTCGGGTTCTTAAGGATGCTGTCTGTAACATAAGGGTGTTGTTTGGGGACTGGATGATCTCAAATTCTATGACTACTCTGATATCTTTGCATTTGCTTGGCATTAAACAAATCAATTGACAAACAAACCCACTCAGTTGTTACTCTCCTGACTTGGCATGTTCTCTGCTAGGGAGGGCAAGGCTAACGAACATGAAAGTTTCTTTAATATTATGATCTTGGAAATACTTTTGCCTTCAGTGACAAGTTTTCCTTGTTTTCCCCTCCTACCTGAAGGAAGAAGGAAAAGGTCTTGTCCTGAGGATGGTCGGCTACTGGAGCCAGGAGGTTTCGAATGTTCAATGAGACTGTGCCTTGCAGGAGGTGGAGGCGGCGGGGGGGAGGGGGGGAGGGCATCAAAAGCATCTTCACCTGTAGTTAGAGAGAAGTCAGTATCAACAAGAGAGCTTCATTAATAAAAACACACAGTACTAAGCAAAGGTAACAAATGACTCTTTCTTGCTACATATAAAGAACTTCCCTGCAGGATTTATCTAGGAGTCAGTTCACCAACTTTGATAATGGAATCTAATTATTTTGTGGTAGTGTTTGGAGAGAAACATGCACACATGCAAACATTGTTCTATCTGCCAGGAGGCCTTTCCAGAAAAAAGTTTTGCAAGCTATGAAACAGCTTACGGCTCACGTATAACCATTATCATATCAGAACACTGAAACTTTGAACTAAAAATGATTATTGGTCATACGATCAAAAACAGAACTGTCGGGGCGCCAGCAGGTGGTGTGGTGGTTAAGGGCGCTGGACTCCCACATAGCTGACCATGGTTCAAGTCCTGGACCTGGAGCTGGCTTTCTCATTTTCACTTTCTCTCTCTCTGTCTGTCTCTGGTCAAATTAAAAAATAAAATAGATAAATAAATAAAAGAATTATTTAAAAAAAAAACAGAATTGTCTGTAGACCAAGACTTCACTGCCTATGAATATAAATGATCCTATGCACATATCCTTAATGTCACAGAATAGTTAAGACTATGCCATAAAGCTTATTCCACTAAATTTTAATTTATTTAAACTAATGTTACAATATTTGATTTATTGTGCAAATATAGAGTATGTAGATATCTATCTATCTATCTATCTATCTATCAGTATGTAGATATCTATCTATCTATCTATATATCTAAAGAACAGTTAGATATAGACTTCTTTTTTGGTCCCCAAAGCACGTTTTTTACCTTTTATATTACCCAGTGTTAGTAACTATAGACTATTATAGCATGCTTTTATGTCTAGTTATTTGCTCCCCTCCTACACCTTTCTATTCTACTCATATTTTCCCTTACCCAATTAATTAAAAAGAAAAGAAAATGCAATGTATGTATTTGTGTAAACTATCTCAAAAACTTTTTGAAGTAGGGATATGTAAACACCTACATATTCCAGTAATAAAATTCAAATATATTTAAGTTGAATGACTTAAACATAAAAAAGCATGTTTAATTCAAAATCATTTTTATCCTTCACTGTGCTTGCCTTGCAAAAAATTTGCAGAATATTTTCTTGAATCATCATAAATATTTTCTGCCTTAAATATTTAAAGACACAGCAGAGAAAGCTTTGCTTTCATTTCAACCTTCAGCCACCTGCCACATTATCATATTTAAATTCTTTTTCAGTCCCTAAATATCAGGCATTGTGCTAGGCACACAGGGTTTATGAAAACCACAATCATAAAGCCCTGACTTGAGGAAATCCATGACAGAAGCTTAGAAAGTTCACAAATAGGTATAATTCACAGGTAAAACGTGTCTGCTTGGGGGACCAGAAGTTAGCATAATGGCAAAGTCGCTGGACTCCCATGTATTCGACCACAGTTCACGTCTTGGACCTGGTGCCTTAAAACTCATGCTGGGTGCATGTGCATGCGTTCCCAAAATCCCGAGAGGAGAATGGAGAAGAGATTGTGGCCATCCCCCCTGGAGGGTGATTTCTCGCTTTCTGTCTCTATGTCTCTCTCTGTCTGTCTGGTGAGCACAAGCGCCCTATAACAAAAACCTCTCCAAAAAAAATAGCGTCTGCTTGGTCCCATTAGACAAATACATGCACTGGGAGAGGAAAGAGAAATGTAAACAAGTGGCATTCACTGACGTGTTGAAGAAGAGAGAAGCTTAAGATATAAGAGCCTTGATGAATCAAATCCAAGGATGGGGTATTTTTAGGAAAAGTGAAGAATATGACTAAGAATGAGATACACAAGAAGAGCTAGAGTGAGTGGAATTAAGGAGATAGGTTGAAACATGTATTTGCGTTGTCCAATAAGGAGTCACCATCCATGTATACCCATGTAAACTTAAATTAATTAAAGCTCCATTCCACAGTCTCATTTAATCATACATATAGATATAGATCCTTCACCTCACCACAGAAAACTATACTGGACAATGCCAATCTAAGTCATGAAGACATGGGTGCAGGTGCACAGAAAGAAGTGGAAGGGAAAAAAACATTGCTCACAAGGAAGTTAGGAGGCTCCTGTAATTAATGCAGGTGAGACTGAAATTTTAAACTATGGAAGACACAGGAGCAAGAGACATTACACTTGCATAAATCAAAACTCTGGTTAAGGATGTTTGTGAAACTATAGAAAGGTTCATTTCATATTTCTGGTGGTCTAATAGCCAGTTTGGAAATGCTTTGATGGGTTTAGTATCCCTTGCCCAAAATGATTGGCTCAAAAGTATTTTGGAATTTGTCTTTGTCTCACATTTTGGAACCTGAACATATACCTAACGAGATATCTTAGAATTGGGAATCAAGACTAAACATAAAATTCATTTAAATGTCATATAAACATTAGTCTGAAGGTAATGTTATACAATAGCTTGGTTTAACCTCAACCCATCACATGAAATCCACTGTGGGATTATCGTCCTTGTGGTGTCTTACTGGTACTGAAATTATTTTCATTTTTTCTATATTTTGGATTTAGAATGTTCATATTAGAGGTACTCAACCTGTAAGCAGACCCTCCATCATACAACATTATATATTATGGTGACTTCTGAGAACCTTTAAGGTGTGTAGAGATTTTGCCTTCTTTAAAAATAGGGTGAGAACTTTCCTGCCTAGAATTAATGAAATTAACAATGGTGCTGCCAGACACAGCTAGCCTCAACATTCATACACATCTGTGTGTACCTTCACATGTATACATACACACACTCAAACACATATTAGTGTATGCCTTTCTATTACAACTTGAAACAAAGTAATTGAGGGTTTTTGAATGTGTTACAACTGTAGTGATTAAGATAAAACAGAATTTATATTCTCAGTTTTCTGCACACAAATACATAATTGTCCATGGTTCAGTTAGCTTAATATAGAACTTGATCATTTCATGCCAAAAGAAAAATTTGCACTTAATAAAAATTATTGTACTTAAAGAATGTTTCAATTAGGGACCAGCAGATAGCATAATGGCTATGTCACTTGGCTCCCACATAGTCGACTGTAGTTCAAGACCTGGACCTGGTGCCTTAAACGCACATTGGGCGCGGGTGCATGCATGCCAAAGATCCTGAGAGAAGAATGAAAGAGAAGGGATTGCAGTATGGCCATCCCCCCCCAGGGGTGATTTCTCGCTTTCTGTCTTTCTATCTCTCTCTTTTTTTTCTGGTGAGTGTATACGCCCTATAGCAAAAATGTCTCAAAAAAAAAAAAAAAGTCTCAATTAACCCTTCAAATTATCACTTCAAAAGTACTAGAGCTCAAGGGCCTAAAGAAATGAACAACGCTTTCATGTGTTTTGAGACTACATTTAGTATTTAAAAAAAGGTAAAAAAGAGACAAGTTAATAAAACTCAGATTGATGACCTGCTCAGTACACCCTTACTTGAATAATCTACATGGGGTAATGGGCACATGAACTTGGGAATCATCACTACCCGGAGAACTCATTCTAAATTCCGGCAAATTCACAACCCAGTGAGTCTATGTTACACTGAACTCTGAATTCTGACAATTTGGTTATCAAGAGAAGATGCAGGGATGGTTTGCTTAAAATTTGTTTAAAGGTTTCAACCTAATGGAGGGATGAGAAGGTCATAATCAGAGGGCGTCCTGTTGAGTGAAGAACCATGCTTTGGATTGTCCCGAGTTGGAAGCCTGGCCGGTGGTAATGGCACTGGATCAGAGGCAGAATCGAAAACATCGCCTAGAGGATAACACAAAACCTCAATGTATTTTCAGTACAATGGCATGGGGTTTGCCTTTAAAATATGCCCATTAAGAAGTAGATCACAGAGCATATATTCTATACATACCCTTTAAGTATATGCCTAACTCAGGGGTGTTTGATTTCTTCATCTCTGAAGACGTACCATGTGTTCCATTCAATACACAATGACCATTATCACAAGACCTAAAGCAAAGATCAGAGGGAAAAATCATATAATTATTTTCCACTGGAAGGACATTTGGAGGGTCGTAATAACTAGCATCCTTGTTCGTATAATAAAGTTTGAAAATAAATATAACTTATTTCCTTTCCTGGAAAAAGTACCAGTAATTATATCTAGATACTCTACATTTTATTTTACAAAGAAGTAAATAACCCATGTGAGACAAATATTCTCTCTCTTGCTCCCTCTTTTTTTTTTTTTTAACCACAACCAAGAATAACAAGGGCTACAGAAGACTGATATCCAAAACACATTAGTGAAATTATCTCTATGGAAGAGTTCAATAATACTTGATCAAGTTTTTAAAGTAAAAAAGCAGGAGCCAAGGCAAAAAATAACAGTCCCTATGACTTCATTATTTGTTCACGGTATTTAACATTACATTTTTTTGTTTCTGTAATTATAAGCTTTCCTTGTAATAAAAATACACTAGAGCCCATGAAAGAAGGGAAATCATTAGAATTCCAATAATTCCCTTAAAGTTCTGACAGACATTTTCAAAGGCTGAAAGACCGTGGTACTATTTTACCACTTCCACGAGGGAAATCCTGGCACTCTGACACAGCAGGAAAATAACTTTAGCCAAGGCCTTGGGTACCTGGTAAGTATTTTCATATGGGTGTCTGTAAAAAGAAAGGGTAGTACTTACTAATGAAGTATGTTTTCTGTTGTTAGTATTAATACTTTGGAATTGCATTATGAGTCCAGAGCATATTTTGCCTTCAGCATAAAGCTATGTAACAATAGACTAACAAAGAGGTACAGAAATAGAGTTCACGTTTTACTTTTCTCTGATATACTCTGAATTCTGACCGAAAGTAAAAGTCATGCATAATGGAAGAGACAGTGGACGGTTAAGTAGATACTGTAAGAGTGCTTCATCTGAAAATCAGTTCTATACTCTCTCGTGGACACTTCTCTCTAAGGAGGGCAGAAATGGCTCATTTAAAAATAGCTGTCATGTATTGACTCTTAATAGTGTTGGTACATTTTTATACCTAAACTGAATTGAATTATTCATTTGCTCCTTTCTTTTTCCAAATATGGACAATTTACTTCTGATGTCCCTAATGGAAGAAACACATAGGGAAATGAAGCATCACACCTAGAGTGCTTTGGACAGGACATAAGATTCTTCATCCATCAGCTTTCAGAAAAAAATCAGATGAAGAATTCACTCCAATTAAGTTTAGAGATTATCAACATCTATTACTTCTCTATAAGAGTAGAAAAATGGTAATGATGGTTATAATTCAAATTTACTTACAGGATTTGGGAGTTCTGCCACCAAAAATCTCATCCAATATGATGAGACAATTAAAATTTAACATAGTAAAATTATACCTCTTATTTCTCCACCAGTGGAAAAAAATGATACTACCAAGGGGAACAAAAAAGCTCAGCCGATTTAAATGTTTAAAAATGACTTGGTATTTGTAAGAGCCAAAGGAACTGAAAATTGTAACAATTTTTTGATATTAAAAAAATGTCTCTCAGTTATTACTTTGTCTCTTCAATGATAATATTTAATCAACAGATGTCTTCAACGCCAGCACTCAGCCAACAGTGCTCTGACTTTTGCTTTGGAAAATTAAGCCCTGAGCTAGAAAGTGTTAATACTGGTTAATAATTCTGCAGAGTATTGATCATTCTAACCAGGATCACTTATTAAAGCAAGCCTTTACATAAAAATAAAGATTTGCTATTTTTTTCCAAGTATTACATTTCTTTTTTTTTACCTCAGTGAAACAATTAAACAAAAGCATTAAAACTTTTTAGTTTTTTCATCTGAAAAGAAGGGAGCACTCCACTCACAAAATGTTTGTAGTTGACTGACCTGACCTAAACACATACGCTAAGATGGCACAGACGATTGAAGTGTCCAACGGCTCTCCTATCTCTCGGTCAATCAGGAGATACTGACAGGCAGGGCCACCAGCAGTACTTGAGTCCTGTTACATACGTGCTAGCCACAGCTCTGGGCGGGTATAGGAAGGGAACTGGAGCTCAGAAAGTGAGTTTGCAAGCCGAGCTATGATTACTGAGTACCTCATATATGACAGGTTCAGAAAAAGCAACTGCGACATTAGAGTTTACTAATTTAATTGCACAAGTGCATAACCATGCTTTTACTTAAAGATAAACCAACACTTTAACGTATACCAGCCATCATTAACAATTCACATACTTCAATGAGGCTGCCACTAGAAAGGCCAAGAATATATACCCATTAAAGTGAGAAAAAACAGTAACAGAAAAATAAACGTATATTTTCTTTACATTCTTTTTTAAGGTAACTATTTAAGACAAAATAGTATTTGATTAAAAAAAAAAGTCATGAAAAACAAGCTTAGGTTTTTCTTCCACTTCTTCAAGATTTGAATAGAAGTAGAGAGCACATGAAGAAGGAAAATGAATATAAATTATATTAGTCTTCATTTCATGAAGAAAAATTCTAAAAGAGGTAGGCATAATACCTCAGTTCCTAAGCACTAATTTTTCTTCATAAGATATGTGCTTAAAACAGATAAAACACATTAAAATGGCTTACTGAAAATGCATAAATTAATCACCACAATATGTAACTAATAGCAAAATTTTAGAATATAATTAGCTTTTATGAGGTGAAGGCAACAAAATGTTCCAGTACACTTACTAGTCAATTAATTTGTTAAATGATTTCCGAATTAAGAGGAAATCTGCTTTTTTAGAATTTTTTTCTCTGAAAGTAATACACAAAGTAGTATGTACAAAGAGGAGGCCATGGTGAACAGGAAGTCAAGGATTTTTAATCCAATAAATGGGATTCCACTACTTAAAAACAAACACCCTCAGTGATAATGCTGATGCAGATGTGAGGTGATAAAAACTGCCCCAGTCTTACCGAACAGGTTTGACATTATGACAATGGGATGGTTGTGAATTCAGCGAAACAGGATGGGATGAAGGAATCTTGTATTCATCATCCTCTTCCTCTACTGTGTCTCTTGTTTTCTCTGAAACAGAATTTGCTAATGGAGCAGTACACCTACCAGAGGGAAAAAAATCCAATCTGCTTTAAGCATAATATTCAGAACAGGCAAGGCTGTGACATAGTCAAATCAAAGAAGCTACTTTGTCACTTCTGTTCATTTTTCAATTGCAGGGTAACATCAGAGGAGCTGTTCTAATACTAAATACAAATGAAAAGAACTTCCAATCTTTTGTTAAGGCTCTTGAAAGGATAAAAGAATTTTCATACGTGTAATTGTAAATGGCACCATACAAAAGTTAGTAATCTGTCAACGAGCATAAAAAGACCTTAGAGTTGTAAGAAAAATACATAAAATCCTTCAAACCAACACTATTAAAATAATAACATTTTGTAGGACCAGCAGTTAGCGTAATGGCTAGGCTGTTGGACTCCCACGTAGTCGACCACGGTTTGCGTCCCGGACCCGGTGGCTTAAAACTCACGCCAGGTGTGTGTGCATGTGTGCCCAAGATCCCAAGAGGAAAACAGAAGAGAAGGGATTGTGGTGTGGCCATCCCCGCTGGGGGGTGATTTCTCGCTTTCTGTCTCTCTGTCTCTCTCTGTCTGGCGAGCAGACACGCCTTATAGCAAAAACCTCTCCAAAAAATAAAAAATAAATAAATAACATTTTGTTCCAATTTAACTTAAGTGAGTAAAAAAGGTTGTTAAAAATATATGTATGGTACATTTATATATTAATGGAGTCTTTAGAGAAAGGTCAAACTTTGTGTCTCTTATGAATACCACTGATAATTGAAAAAATATCCAGTTTAATTCAATGAAACTTAACTCTCCTATCAAATTATAATTTAAATTGTTAGACTTCCCCCTGCCAGCAAAGGAGAGCTAAAATTAAATAACTTGAAGCAGATTATAAAAAAAATTTACAAGGAGATTTCAAAAATGTCATGGCAGAATAGAAATAAAGTTCAAGTTAATTTTGGCTTGAAAAGTTTTGAAATTCAGATTTTTATTATTATACATTGTTCATGACTTTTTTGGGGGTCACCACAATTGTTTAATCTTTGAAGTAAAATACATTATTACAATAATAGTTATTATTATTTTAAAATTTGCTAGAGCGGTGTTTGCAGTTGCTGGAGAGAGACAAAGACAGAGAGAAAGTGAGAAAGCACTCCTGTGGGGATGTTCATGCAGCAATCTCCTCCACTTCTCCTCTCTGGGTTCTGGGCATGCCTGTACACATGGCTAGCATGTTTCTTTAACCCACCAGGATCAGTACTCGAATTTTCCTGTTGGCCCTGTGGGATGCAGCTGCCTTAACCACCATGCTGCTGGATGGCCCCGAAATATATCATTATTATTAATTTTGCTTAATTTGCTAGCAGGAGCTTGCCAGAGATGGGGCGAGAGGGAGTGTAAAAGCATTTCTCATGGAGGACACCCAGGCAGCAATCTTTCGCCTTTGCTTCTCCTTTTGGGATTTTTGGGCACACAGATGCATCCAGCACATTTTCAAGACTCGAGGTCCAGGACTTGAACTGCACAGTCAGCCATGTTAGATCCAGCCATCTTAATCACCATGACACTGGATGGTCCAATACATTATTTTAATTGCTTAAATCTGCTGGCTAAATTAAAGAGATTTAAAATAAAATAATCCCGTAATATAAAAAAATACAAGTATTTTACTTATCAATGAAGGTAAATAAAAATAAATTGTAATTAACAATCAAAAAAAGAAAAAGAAAAGAAAAGAAAAGAAAAAAAAACCCTACTGTTTTTCACAGTTGTTGCTACTGGAGCTCAAGCTAACGTTTGCTAGTGATAATGGAAAAATGCTATGGCAGAAACATGTAAACCTAAGCTGTCCAACTTTTGGACAACCAACTGTTAGTGTGAGACATATGAGGTACATATCTACCCAAATCTTCTTATTAATCAGCATGAAACTCATGAGAAATTTGTTTCATTAAAAAAAAAAAAAATCTAAGTGACTGCAATTTTGAAACACCTTCTGTAGAGGGAGCAAGAGGCCTTTGGTATATAAAGCCATCAAGCCTGAAATAAGTTTTCATTTCAACTTCTTTTCATCAGTAAGAATGGAAGCAACTTCAGGGCTCTTCTTTGCGCCCATTGCAAGACAACATTTGGAAAATCTGAAAGATTTTCAGGCTTCAACTATATATCTAGATTTCTAGAAAGTGCAAAAACCAAAGAACAATCTCTTAAGATTTTTCAGAAGTGCCTTTTTACCTGTCTTTTGAAGAGATTTTCAATACCTATCTTTGCATTCTTATTTTTGTGAGTGACCTCATAATTCAAATGACGGTTTATAGCAAGCTTCAAGCACAGTGATGTGATGACAGAAACCTGATATAACTGCCTGGAGCCCAAACTAAAAACTCTATTAACAAGCGAAGGGTTAAATCTAGAGGACAGTTCATCTTGCAAGATTTACTTTCTAGTTGAAGGCTGGAGTACAAAATGGTGATCTACTGGCTATGCTGGGATTTGATAAGAATGGGTATTTAAAACATCATTCTTCCATATATTATTATAAACATAAGGCGTCTAAAATTTAGCTAACTCAAGGACCAAAATGAATTCTATCACCAAATGAAACAAGAACTAGATTCAGCCCTTCAGCACCTTAATATATTTTGATTCAAAATGAATCATTTCTTTCTCTGCAACCAAGTGCATACTGTATAAAAGAAGAAAGATTTTGACCAATATTCAACATCCACCCAATGTGAGAAATATTCTTATATCTGCCTATACTTCCAAAGATTTAAGAGTTTTTAAATAAGTACTTCAATATGAGTCGAGAATGGACAACTTTTGAAATCATGTTTCATGACTAATTCTGTATTTCCCCTTCAACGATTGAGAATTTCACTTTGGTAAATTTCCTCCAACTCTTGATTTACTGCAAATCGTCAGATTTAGTTCCAAATAAAAAACAAAGCTCTAATATTTTATGCAATCATAAGTGCTTACTGCTACAACTTATTAATTATAGATTTATGTTAGCTTAAATGGATTTCAGTGAATTATGTTTGTAAGTTTAAAAAACAGAAAAATTTTCAAGTGGTATTCTAATCTAAATATGAAAAAAATGCTTACGGGTTCATTTATCACCATTTTAATTAAGTTGTAAACATTCAGATTATGATGCTCACAGTTTTAAATGTGAACTTCTTATATCCATATGAAATTCTTAGATTAAAACTAAGCCAATTTGGGGCCAGAGGGTAACACAGCAATAAAATCCAACGCTCAGTGAGGCAATCCCACACGGGAAGGTTCACAGTTCAATTCTTTAAAAAACAAAAAATTACTTATTACAATATTATTTTTAAATTTACATTGAATCACTATACATCTTTACAGTGTACAAGATGGCTTTTCCCAGCCAGCATAAACACAGTGTATGTTAGTCAAGTCAACCATGTTACCATATACATTATCATCAGCAGATAATGAGTAATTTCTCATTTTTGTGTCTATTAAATGTGTTGTTTGTTTTGTCCCTGATTCCCTCCCTCCCACCATCTCCCTGGTTCAATTCTGCAGACCTTCCTGAAGATGCCAAGCACACTCCTGGCCGTGATCTGGTGCTGCCTGAAGGCTGGGGATAGATCGAGGCACAGTGAGTGGCCTTGCCGAAGTGTGCACACATACCCACGCTCTCTCTGTCCCTCTTGTTCATAGAGGAAATAAATAACTTTTAAAAGTTAAGCCAACTTATAAGAGTATCATTCCAGAGTATCTTATTTATATTACATAAATTTTTATTTAAACTGATTTTATCAAGTTCCAAAAATTTTTTTTAAAAAGTTTCTATTAAAAAAAAGAAAACTAATAGAGGAAGGTACAAAAACATGAATATAAAATATATAAAATACCAAAGACAAATATAAATTCATATAAATAATTATACTATTTGTCATTACACATGGGCTTTTTTTTTCTTTCTACAAATTCATTTAAAAAGCAGGTTCAATTTTACTTGCTACCAAGTAAGTGGTAAAGTAATTAGATTCAGAATTAGTCACTATCTATAGATGTATACATTACTTTTGGCCATAGACAAATTTTGTAGTTTCTGGGATATGTAACAATTTTCAGTCATTGACAACTTAAGGGATATTTTTAAGCTGCCAGAGAAATAAAGTCAGACAAACTGTACTCGACTGGTTGCAAGTTAAAGCTGACAAATAAACATTCGTCCCACCACTGCCACCCCTGACTTCCTTCCCTTTATATCATCATACTTTCACAGAATGTTCTGCACGGTGGCTGTCATTCCTGAGTTAATACGCCGCTACTGCACAGGGACATGCACTCTCAAAGATGCACAGCCAGCTTCCCTAAACCGTGCATCTTGTGAAATTCACTGCACGTTAGTTATTTGAACCTTTGGTGAGAAATACATTCACTTTTCATATGGGCATGCTTAAAACAAACCGAGGAACAGGTGACTTTTCAGGCCAGCATGGAGACAGGGTATTTTTAAATGCTGTACTTAATAGTGGCATTTACATTTTACAACCAAAGGTCCACAAATACATTCCTTTAGAGCATTCCACATTTCTGTTGTAAGATGGCATATAATCACAAATGTGACCTTTCAAGTATCCCATTGACTTTAACCCAAGTTAAAGTTTTGCCAAGTTACTTCATTTGAGCAATTTCTGGCACCTTGATTACTCCATCAACTTTCCCAGAAAAAAGGAAATTAGAAACATCTGTCTTTGTAGTCTATGTATCACACTCCTATGATACTGTTTCACAAATTCAATACTTCTCTTTGAACTCCAATTACTCTTTTCTATGATGTGTATTTAGTTTATGTTCATCCATTGGCATCAGTTTTTCTATAGATTTATCTATGTCTCTCTTCTATTTCATGTATTGTCTTGTATTGTAAAATTATTTAAGGCTAGACCTTGAATCAACCAATGCCTGACACAGTATGTAGAGTTGGGCTCTTACAAGCTTCTAGACATGGTAGTGTATAGTTGGGCACTTAAAGCTTCTAGACAAAAATAATGAACAGATATTAAAGAAATAAATGGCCAAACTGGTAAGGG
>NW_006159649.1:2316336-2324735 GCF_000334495.1 Tupaia belangeri chinensis
AGAGCTCAATCATTTATAGAATATTTTCATAATTTAGAAGAGCATTTTAAGTGTAATATATTATTGGGCTTGTTTTTACATATAAGAGTCTTTGTCATTTAGCAGTATCCAAAGACAGGGTGTTAAAAAACATCTTTTGTTACAGCAGACTTTTCAGAGTTTGCCATATAAATGATTTCTTATTTGTTCTGTTATACTATCCAATCCAAACAGCCACAAAATAAGCCTAACTCTGAAAAAATTAAAACAAAAAATCTATATTTGAAATAATACCTGATATATTACAGTGTATTTTATAATAGACATGCTAATTTAGAGAGTTATTTCATGACAACAAGAAACATCAATGTAATACACTATTAAGCTTTCATATAAGCTGGAGTGATAGGCATTTTTACTACTTGTTTGTAAATCAGAGAAACAGACCTGAAGTTGCTTTGCACTTGGGTTCTGTTCAGCTTTCCCTCTCTCCCCCCAGATAATCTCAGTTTGTGCCTTCACTTTTTTAAGTTTCTGTTCAAATACTACCCTTTCAGAGAGCCTTTCCTAATGACCTTTCCTAAAGATAATCCTCTCATCATTATCCATCCCCTTCCGTGCTTATTTTCCCCCCTAGCATTTACCACTAGCTGACAATACAAAATATAGTAATTTGTTTATTTTCTGTTCTCTCTAACTAGAGCATAAATTCCAAAGAGGATAAGGGCTTTATCTTGTTCACGCTGAATCTCCAGTCAGTACAGCAACTGAGTGAGCAAAAATAGGTTAGGAGAAATTTGGACTCTCTGCTCATTGAATATAAAACTTGAGAACCTTGTTTAAAAATATGTAATAATTGGGACCAGCAGTTGGCATAATGGCTATGTCATTGAACTCCCATGTAGTCAACCATGATTCAAGTCCCAGACCTGGTGGCTTAAACTCACACCGGGCACGTGTGCATGTGTGTCCAAGATCCCGAGAGAATGGAGAAGGGATTGTGGCATGGCCATCCTCCTTGAGGGGTGATTGCTTGCTTTCAGTCTCTCTCTGTCTTTCTGGAGAGTACATGTGCCCTAGAGCAAAAACCTCTCCCCCCAAAAAAATTAATAATGATGAAAAATATCATCTCCAACAACATAAAACATGTTTGCTTGTTTTTATATAAATATGAACCCAGTAACATTAGTTCATGGGTACTGAAAGGCCTAAGGTTAATATGTCAAAAGCATAAAAGATCCATTTCTAAAAGACAATGTCCAAGACAAGTACTCTTCTAAAAAAATTACGTTTCTTAGCATTGCAGGACATTATTTTACCTAGAAGAAAAGTTCATTATTACTTACAATAATATCTCTGTTTATTTGCTAACACAGTGTGTCAAGTAATATAATTATTTTTTAACTATGTAGCATTTCCTTTAACTTTGAAAAATCTAAGTATTTCAAGACCAATGTAATTTGGTAAGTAATTAATTCAACTATAAAGTAAAATAATTAATCTTTTTTAATTTAACAGTGCGGTCTTTACCAGTTGCAAGAAATGTAAAAGTTTGTAAGCAATTTATAATTCTGGTCTGATTTTGAAAGATGCGCTAAGAGTCATTAACATGGGCTACTTGAACATCCAGCATCCCTACTTCAACTTAGTGAGTGACACTTGGCTAAGATCCCTGTCCCATCACCCTCCAGAGATGAGGGTCCCCGCTCACTGTACTCCGGTTATACACACTGCAGAAGCCAAAGCAGGATGATGAAGATAACAAAGACAACTACAACAATCATAATATCAGAGCAGTGATCCAACTGATACTGGCTTTTAGTAATGGAACATCACCAATCAATTACAAATTAATATTCAGATTGCTAAAATTTCATACATAATTAACATTGTAAGATGAGTAATCATTAGAAAAGCATATTGCACAAAGCCTAAAGGGTTGAAGCTCAAAGAACTTTTGAAAGTCATTTAAATTAAACTGATCTTCAAAATATGACAGATACATTTAATGCTGAACTCAGGTCTAGAATCCCGTCTGATTGTATTCCACTGTTCATTTCAGAATTCCACGCTAGCTTTATGATAAATATGGTGTATAAATGATGAAGAAAAATGATTATGATAATATTAAGTGACAAAAGAGGACATACATTATCTGTATAATATAATCTAAATAACTTTTAAAAAGTCTAAAAAAGGTCAAAATGTTAAAACTCTAAATGTTGATATTTAGGGTATGTATATACATATCTTTATTTCATCAATTTATTTATTTTTTCCATTCATATGTTTGGTTGTGGAAAAAGTCATGGTCATGATGTATTTTTTCTGTTTTTTTTTTTTTCCTATGTAAAAATGCATCATGACTTTTCTGACAATCCAATACTTTGTATATTTTCTACAATAAACAACTTCTGCATACAGAGTCAGAAACCAAAATCAACTGGAGAGAGAAATGTGCTATTAAAAGCTCATTCTTCCATCGTTAAAAATGGCTAAGTTGAAGTATGCAGAATAGAAAATGAATTGGCTGTTAAGCATATATTGTTCAAATGTTTCTCTACTTAACTAAAATAGTAACTAATCAGTTCTGAGATACCAATAAAGAGTAAATGGAAAAAAAAGTATAAACACCGGGCTAATTTTAGATGCAGTTATAAACCAAAGTCTGAGAGAAATGTCAACAAAGTACATTTTACTATGAACGTGTTATTCTGTCTTTATTCGCAGGAGAAGCAGATTCCGCATATTAAATACAAATGAAGCACACAATCTCCCCCTCTAACCTCACTGGCCAATTAGAATTTAATGAGCAGGCCAGGTGCAGTGGTGCAGTAGTACCACAGTGTGCCATGGTGCTGAATGTACATGGGCAGGTCCTGGATTCATGACCATGGTCTTTCTGTCCCAGCTGAGCACACTGTGGATTGCCTGACTGAGGCTGTGGGTGGATGGAGGTATGAGGATTCTGTTATGGGTGCCTATCTTTTTTTCTATCTCTTTGTCTTTCTCTTTCATGGGAGAAATGAACAAATAAAATAAAAGTCAATCAACGAAGCCAACAAGTATTGTACAAGTACTTACTATACCTCAAATAAAATGTTATGGGAGTACCAGAGAAAACTCTATAACCTTTTCAATGTGGAGAGCTATATTAAAATTGGAGACTATCAAAATAGAGAGCATACTTAAATATGTAGAAATAAAATGTATGAAGAGGAATGTGAGTCAGTCTTCATCATTATGCCTGAAGAAGGCACAGAAGTTTTCATAAAGAAATAGAACCTGAGGCATGGATTTTTAGAATGAAGGCTCCTAGAAGGTAGAGCCTAGGTAGGAACAGCATGGAAACATGCAGCCAGAAAGAAAATCCAGGCATGATACAGGGCAAGCACAAGAAATCACTGAAAATTATTTCAACAGGGTAAAACTCTAGGATCTTACTAGTAGCGGAAGAATACCATGTGAATTTCATAGAAAAGAAGAACCAATGCTGGTTTCGAGTGGGAAAGTAATCTGAGGAATGCAGAGCTTAAATAAACTAAAAGGCTGCAGTGGATAAAATATATTAGAGGAAAGGCAGATCGTCTGACTTCACATGAAGAGGAGGAAAATGAGAATTTGTGTACTTGGTTTTATCCTGATTTAACGTAGATATACTTATACGTCCAGTGTGCCTGTCGTCTTCATTTTTAAATGAAACATACAAGTTAATTTATTTTTCTAGATTAAATACATTAATAATAATTCTCAGATTATATCAGATGACAAGATAAAAGGCTCTTCCAATTTTCCAGCTACCAAGTAAAGCTAGGGCAATGAGGGAAGATTAGCTGACTATGAAAAACAGAAGGACAAATAACAGGGCTTAGTGGCTGAATGGATGGGAGAAATGGGAAAATGGGAGCAATTAAAGATTATTTTTTAATGCCAAACTGAACGGTTGGGATAAAATGTAATAACTCTGAAGAAAAGAGGTATTTTGAAAGGAGAGTGCCTTGGCCTGGTCTACACTCTTCTTGGATGTAAGAATACTTAGCTTTCTTTGCCAGTTGCTCTCTGTGTAATCTCGAGTTTAGACAAGTCTTATAGCTGTGACTGTCAGCAAAAAAATCAAGAAGGATCTTGATTTCTAGCTGAAATTTTTTAACATCAAAAAATTCATTTCAGAGTACTTGTGCATACATGCTAACCAGACAAGTGATTCAAACTGTGGTCACCTTGTGGGATGTAGATTTTCTTGAGCAGCACACTACCATGGCACCAGAGACCCGGCCCTGAACTACTTTTTATTGACGACTTTCTATTTGTCCTATAGTTTCTGTACTGAGAATCTCAAAATCACTCTTCATCATGTCTTTATGCACAAATGTCTCCAGATTAAAAACAAACAAACAAATAAACAAAGACAAAAACACTCACTTTATGCTAGGGAGAAGGGAGGCAACTGGAGGAGGTGGAGAAAGCCGAGGAGGAACATCATATTCTTCACTTCCAAGGTGACCATTAGAGAAGACCTGTAAGTAAATCACAGGGTTAGTTTTCAAAAATTTAACTTCTAGAGGACCTTAAAGCAATGGCAATTCTTAGAAAAGCACCCACAATTTCGAAGAAATTACATCATTTTAGTTTATTTAAACAAGTGAAATAATTATTTTGGACCAGCATAATGGTTCCCTACCACCCAAAGTACTAGGTTATATGAAAAAATAAAATGATATCTGATTAGTAAATCGAATTGAGAGATAATATTATAATTTATATAAATCAGATATTGATTGATTGACTGATAAACATTGGGTCCTAAGAAAAGTCATGAAGTATTTTTCCATGCAAAAATGAATCATGACTTTTTCCATGAACCAACAATAAAATTCTCAAAATCTGACCAGTATTTATTAAAAAATTAGCATTCTCGGGACCAGCAGTTAGCATAATGGCTATGTCACTGGACTCCCATGTAGCTGACCGCAGTTTGAGTGCCAGACCGGGTGGCTTAAACTCATGCCGGGCACGTGTGCGTGAATGCCCAAGATCCCGAGAGGAGAATGGAGGAGAAGGGACTGCAGTGTGTCCATCCCCCTGGGGGGTGATTTCTCACTTTCTGTCTCTCTGTGTCTGTCTGTCTGGTGAGCGCACGCGCCCTATAGCAAAAATCTCTCAAAAAAAAAAAAATTAGCATTCTCCATAAGAATTCACTAAAAAAGCAGTACTGTAAAATTCTTATTTCATTTTTTTTTCCAAATAATAGCGTTCTACGGTTAACAGGACACTGTTAAACTTCCTGATGATGCAGTAGCATGAGTATAATAACAATAAAAAAAGCCTTTTATTTTTGAAGGCTGAAATTTCAGCACTAAGGATAACTAGAGATCTGTTCTGACTTTCAAAGTACAGGCAAATGAAAACACAATTTTCAGTTTGTGAACACTATGAACTATAATGGTTAGCTTGCTTAAAAAGCACTGTAGAGAGCCAGTGTTAAATTAGTTGGCTGGCATTAGGAAATTCTTTTTTTTCTTTTTTTTGGAGAGGTTTTTGCTATAGGGTGCATGCGCTCGTCAGACAGACAGAGAGAGACAGAGAGATAGAAAGCGAGAAATCACCCCCCAGGGGGAATGGCCACACCACAATCCCTTCTCTTCCATTCTCCTCTCGGGATCTTGGACACTCACACACACGCGTCCAGTGTGAGTTTAAGCCACCGGGTCCAGGACTTGAACCGCGGTAGACTACATAGGATTCCAGCAACATAGCCATTATGCTAACTGCTGGTCCCTGGCATTAGGAAATTCTGATTTGCAGGTTTTTCAGTCACACTACAAGAAATGTCTTAACAACTGCTTTTGCTTCTCCAACCACTTAAAACTAGAGCAAATCACAATGAGGGGACATGAAGGGATAATTTTGCAAAGATTATACTCACGAGAGAAGATTAAACATTTTTTAAGACTTACAGATCTTTTTGGCAAACGCTTATGAATTCATAGTTAAAAGATAGACTGATAAAACATAACCTGAATAGTCCTACGTAATTCACTGAAGGTCTTGCCAATTACTTTACCTCCTCATATTTCTAAAATATTGCTGAAGCTTCAGAATGTAAAATTGAAATGGCCATACTCCTTCTTCTTAACTTAACATAAGAAACAAGTTAAAAAATATTTGAAGTAAACCTATAAAGTGCAAATAGTTCAAAGTTTAAAAACGTCTTATTTTATAGCATTGAAGTTTTACTCTAAAAACTAGATCTTAGTTTGGCGCTTTAGTTCCAATTTCTTTATTTCATGTCTTCCCTCATTACAATCAATATACTGCAGTGACATCATGACAAAATATATCTTTAAATGAAATGATGCTATCATAGACTTTTGACTGTATGCCAAATAACAGAAAAAGGCAAATATTTTTGAGCTTTGCAAGAGAGAAGAAATTTCATAATAGATATTAATCAGTGCAAAGTCCACTGAACATTTAACATTTAAAAAAATGCCTTTTAACCAAAAAATACATTCATCAAACCACATATGCTCATTGTGATAATGAACACTGGAAGTTGTTCTTAATTTGTGTTCTTCGCATGCAGCTGGGATAGGACACAGCATAGGATTTCTACAATCAAATCTCCTTAATGTTCCTGTCACAAATACATTTAAAACTAATGCTTAAAATGCACTGTGGATTTTATATGCAATAATTCGTTGTTTTAGGGCAAAGTATCTGGCATACCTAGATAATAGATACAATCTCCACAATAATAAAATACAAGGGAGATATGGGAATAATAGTTTCAGCTGTGTTGGTTCGAACTTAACAATAAACCAACCATAATTTAATAGTTAGAACATTGTGAATATATCTGAAAAAGAATATCAAAGTACTCAAACACTTATTGATACTGAAAATGCTTTCATCTTGCACATTAGGTAAATGAGAGAATAAACATATTAATAACAGAGTTTGTAGAACATTTCATGTACTACATTAAATTTCATGAAGATAAGTCACACAGGCAATGATGCCTCTAATTGGTAAGACCACAAAGTGAACTTAATGAGGTAACTAGTCTCTCAGAGGGCAATAACCTAAGAAAATGAAGTGATATCTTCCTAATTCTGTGAAACAATCATTCATATGCTTTACAATACAAACAGCACTTTCTCTGGTTCAGAAACAGTCGTTTTTCAAGAGTAACTAAAGTATTTCTTCAGCTCCTGAAACTCCAGTGTTCTGAAACATTCATCCAGTTGGTGCTTGGCATATGTACATGTAGTGCTTATGTAGGGATAGATGAATTCATGCCACATTTAGACTCTTAGGAAAAATACTTTGTTTCATTATTATTTTGTAGCATATCCCTTTGGGTGCTTTAACTGGACATTGACTGCTGATTGGCTTAGATGACCTTATTAATAAAGGCATTAGCCAATGAAATGACTTTCCGTTGTTATAGCTGCAAGAAACTCATTAGTTTACTTAAATACTCTTAGTAAATACATATGTATAATTTCTTAATGAATGATCTTCATATGAAGTGTTCTAACATATGTACTGAGATCTAATGATATGTCTAATACCAAACATGAATTCTTTATGGTTTTTTTTACTAATTAATAGACTGAAATTACATAAGTGTGCAATGGCCAAATACCTAAATGCACATGTACTAAAGTAATATTTATATCTGTATTTACCTAAAGTGATCGTTTACATTTCTTGATAGTGGGCGGAGGACAGATTTTATCATATCATTCTGAATTCTATGTTCCTACCTGCACCCATTTCGCTAGACCAGAAATCATTAGAGTTGCCACTACCCAAGAGACTGCAATAAATCATAACTAAATGTAAATGTTTTACATTGTCTAGAAATCTGAAAAATTTGTTTGCAAATGGTAGGAAACAAGAACTTCTATAGTGTATGGATTGATAGTATTAACTGAAGCAGTTCACGCTGAGACCTCACTGACTCTAAAGAAATATCTTTTTGTCCTGTCTTCCTTAGCTTATTGCCCCAAATCTACTACAATTACACTCATAACACTGCCAGTTAAAATTTTCCAAATTCATCATTATTTTTTAAAGTCCTTTATTATTATCACTATCACTATTGTTATTATTATTATTATTATTATTATTATATTAGCCAGGTTCGGGGGACCCGTGCACTCACCAGAGAAAAAGAAAGAGAGGGAGAAAGTGAGAAAGGAAGCTGCCAGGTTCGGGACAACAGTCAGCCATGTGAGAGTCCAGTGCTTTAACCACCACACCGACCTGCTGGCCCCTAAATTCACTATTCTAACTCATCATTTCCCGACTAAAACAAAACACACACAAAAAGGCTAGTCTCGGGAACCAGCAGTTAGCGTAATGGCTATGTCGCTGGATTCCCACATAGTCGACCGCGGTTCGTGTCCCAG
>NW_006159649.1:2324908-2343827 GCF_000334495.1 Tupaia belangeri chinensis
AATCACCCCAAAAAAAAAAAAAAAAAAAAAAAAAGGCTAGTCTCATGGTAGAGTGGTTAAACACCTTGTGTAGGGAGCTGGACTTCACATGGCCAATTGTGGTTCAAATCTTAGCCCCAGTAGCTTGATGCTGGGTATACGTGTGTCCATGCCCAAAACGATAATGGTTGGAAAAATGGAGGGAAAGGGATTGCAGTGGGACCATTCTCCATGAAGAGTACTTTCTCTCTCTGGAGAGCACATGCATCCTCTGGCAGTAAAAAACAAAAATAAACAAAACAAAATTCTTAAAAAAAGTAAGAAGATTCTGACCTGCTCTTTTCTGCCTACCAAACTAATTTATACTGGGACACTGGAAAAGTCATTTTTGTGTAGAAAAACCATAGAAAAATATGCCATGACTTTTCTGACAACCCAATAGTGGAGAATTGTAGAATTTAAGATGCTCTGTCATTGGTTTCGTCCCACATTGCCATAGTCTTTCCTCACCTTTCTACCCTATCTATGCCCTATACTCCACCCCAAACTGACTCAGATCCCTAAATATATCTTCCCACTTTCAGGGTGCTCTTCCTGTCTTGCCTACAAAACAACAGCTGTTAAACTTTTAATGTCTACAGCCAAGAAGCTTTCTTCCTTTTTCTACTGTGCAATTGGTCATTTTTTCCCTTTTTCTTCTTGGAGATCCTGTATTTTTCTGGGTTTTTCCTAATGTGCCTTAACTCTTAGTTAATCACATACCTGTGACATCCTCATTTGACTGAGCTTTAATCATCTTTCTATTCTCAACAGTGTCTTAAACATCAAGGTATTCATGTAACTGAATGAACCTCAAGTAATAAAAATGCATTAGCCTAAGTTTAGATTTATAGAACAGCATAATCTGGATGGTGTAATTTATTATAAATCTATGGGACCCTCAATGAATATTTTTCTTCTTGCTTCAGGGTATCATCTAATCCTAATCTTGAAGTTTTAGATCTTTATGATTCAGATATTTTCTAAAATCTGAAATTTAACACGTTTGTGACCTTTGAGATTATAGACAATACTTTTGTGAAAATTTTGGCAAAAATAAGAAAAACTTTTTTCATTTTAATAAAACCCCATATCCAAGCCTTTTCTTCATCCTACAACTATGAACACCACACATACCACCCAAAAGTATCTGAATATTTTGTTTATTAATATCAAATGGAAAATAAAACCTCTGTACAGAGAAGGCTTTTTTTTTTTTTAAAGATAGCCCTTGAAATTTATAAGTAAGTTTAAAGTTATTCATATAGACAGGCCCTTCACCAAAAACGCGAAAAGGCGCATTCTCAAAAACGGAGCTCATTTGATGTATTTATCTAGCAACATCTTCAAAGATTATTATTCAGGGTTATCTTTAGAACAATGTCACTGAAAGTAACATGACAAGTTAAAGATAGTGTTTATCACATAAGAAACAGCAGTATTCTTAATCTCTCAGGGAAAATATGGATAGTTAGATACAAAGTTAGTATCTAAAAATAAGTAGATATATTTCAAGGTTTTAATCACATTTTTAGTATTTCGGTTCAAATATTTTTTTATCAGATATAACACAAATTTACTAATAAGAAGAAATAATTGTCTAGACCACAAGTAATTATTAAGAAATACATTTATAATGTGGCTAGAATCTGAGATTCTTAAAAAATGGAAAGTGCTGTGGGAAAGCAATCTCTTACCAATATAACAATATGAATAAACCTATTATCTCCGAGCTTGTAGTTTCGTATGAAAAGTGAAAGAGTACCTCAGTTAGCACTAGATGATGCTAGGCTGCACAGGAAGGAGGAAAGCAACTGAACGTCATAGGGAATTCTAGTGTTTCATTTTAACTACAGAGAATTTTCCC
Source organism: Tupaia belangeri chinensis (assembly GCF_000334495.1). NCBI lineage: Eukaryota > Metazoa > Chordata > Mammalia > Scandentia > Tupaiidae > Tupaia > Tupaia belangeri. Next base: position 2,326,794 of record NW_006159649.1, read on the forward strand.
CCTTCAGTGTTCTCTACAATCAGCCAATGGAGTAATTAAAATGTAATTTTTTCTTGTTTTCTTTACCACTTCTCTAGTGAGGATGGAAATAAAAATGGTGAATGGTTCTAATGCATGATGGGAACTGGTACATACCAGAGGACAAACAATGGGAAGTGAGTCATTCCCACCTCGAGGTTAAACAAATAGTGCTAACAAGTGAGTGTCTATTAATAGTAGGAATTCCCTCAGTGGTCGTCCATAGGTACCTTTCATTTCTATTTCAACTTTTAATATTATCCAAGTTTTCTTATCTCTAAAATGAAAAGATAATATTTAATGTGAAACACTACCTAGTCTAATGAAATCAACTAAACCTAACTGGCATGACAAAAATGTGTGTCTGTGGGACTGGGTGGGTGGTGCAGCAGTAATGCAACTGGACCCAAATGCGAAAGGTTCGAGGTTCGCATCCCAGGATATCTCTGGTTATATTGGGCACGTGTGCAAGCCCATCTTCCAGGCCAGCTGAGAGCAGGAGTGGACGACGGTGTGAAGACCCTTTTGGAAGTGCCTCCCATCTCTTTTCCTTTCTCTCTTTCAGAAGAAATAACTAAGTAAACTTTTTTTTTTTTTTACAAAGTATATATGCTTCATTTAGAGAGACTGTCAGGTTATGTGAACATAATAAAATCGCCTTCCAAATAGCTAAACCTCTATACCCATTTTTCCCCATGATAAGCGAAACAAAACAAAAACTGCACACTGAGTATAAACGGTGAGAGTACATTGTTAACATTTATCATTTTCATTCAAAATATAGTTTTGTTTAAAAAATAAAAATCACTGAGGCACCAGGTGCCATGGTGGTTGTGGCATGAGATACCCATGTGTTGACTACAGTTTGAGTCCTGAACCCAGCAGCTTAAAACTCATGCCAGGCACATGTACATGAATCCCCAAAATTCCAAGAGGAGAATGGGGGAGAAGAGATTGTGGTATGGCCATCCCCCCCTGCAAGGGGTAATTTCTCATTTCTCATTTTCTCTCTCTCTCTCTCTCTGTGCCTGTGGCAAGCACATGTGCAAAAAAATCAAAAAAAAAAAAAAAGAAAAAAGAAAAATAAATAAATAAAAACACCAGGACCAGCAGAAGGTGTGGTGGTTAACGTGCTGGACTCCCATATGGCCAACCATAGTTCAAGTTCCAGACTTAGCTTGAAAATCATTTGGGCCATGTGTGTGTGCATGCCCAAAATCCTGAGGAGAATAAAAACAAAGGATTGCAGCGAGCCTTCCCCCAACCAGAGGTGGTGGTATTTTTCACTTTCTCTCTCTCTGCCTCGTGTTCTCTCTCTGCATTGAGTACATATGTTCTATGACAAAAAAACTAAAAAAAAAAAAAAAACTAAAAAACCCACTTCGAAATCACCTCCACTTCTTAATCTTTTGACCCTTTTTTATTGTATGTGGTCTACCTGGATAAAAGAAATACTCTTTTAAGGAGGGAAAAAAATCCTACTTTAAATTAAAAAATGATGTTCTACCATAGGCTGAAGTCCTGTGCTGGCAAGACACTCTCCTGTGGGTGACCGTGTGTCATGGACATCCTCTGCCTCCAACCCCTCCACCTCTGCCGACCCCTGGGCGTGGCCCATCCAGCACACAGGGTGTGTGCTTTACCTACACCCAGGGCTTACATATTGTAATAACAGAAACCAATTTACTGAGTGCTTTTAAATCATGCATTAGTAACCATAATAAATAAAAGGTAAGAGTAGATGAGAAAAGAGAATGTAATTTGGTTTTGAAATAACTGGAATAAAAATATCAACTGTTATAACTTATGATACTCCTTATCTAGCTCTTGTTAAAAAATGTATTTATTCTTACAATTTTGTTTCTGACCCATGTGGTATGAGACTTAGGTAGTGGGAAACTGATTATTCTCCTAGATACTAGGTATTATCATTATTCCATTTTATATAAAAAAAAATATGCAGAGTTGGGGTGGACATGAAGTAATGTGCTCCCATTCATACTAGGTATTATCATTATTCCATTTTATATAAAAAAAAATATGCAGAGTTGGGGTGGACATGAAGTAATGTGCTCCCATTCATAAAGCCAGTAAGTTCTAGAATAGGAAGTGAAATCCAGGTCCCTGATTTGATAGCCTGATTAACAATCGACAGCCAGGATCACAGAAACAGAACCACAGGGTCCTGGATGTACTGTCGCAGTTCGTTGAAACTAGACTCTTCAGTCTACCGAAAATGAGTAAGAAGAGGAATTAGGCTTTTTCTACTTTAAGTTGTGACATACTCTGTGACCCATTGAAATGGAACCATTTTTTTTTTCATCAAGATACAAAAAAGAGGACACATGACATTTTACAGCATTTAATGCATTTGCTATATATAAACACTTCTTTATAATCCATCTTAGAAGTAAAAAAAAAAACAAGCAAAGTTGAAATTAGAAGTTTGGAAATTTCAACTTGATTAACAAATCTTTATTATTCTTATTCTTCTTCTTCTTATTATTACTATTATTAGAGAGGTTTTTGCTACAGGAAGTGTGCACTCACCAGAAAGACAGAGCGAGACAGAGAAACAGAAAGTGAGAAATCACCCCTCAGGGGGATTGGCCATGCCACAATCCCTTATCTTCCATTCTCCTCTTGGGATCTTGGGCACGCATGCACATGCACCTGGAGTGAGTGTAAGTCACCGGGTCCAGGACTTGAACTGCAGTGGACTATATGGGAGTCCAGCGACATAGACATTACACTAACTGCTGGTCCCTAAAGGATCTTATTGAAGACTTTTTAGATAGAACTAAGCAAGGAAAACCAAGCTTTCAGTGAGAGATTATTATTTTTTTAAAGGTTTTTGCTATAGGGCTCACACACGCGTTGGAGAGAGGCGGAGAGAGAAAGTGAAAAATCACCCCCTCCTAGGGAGAGACCATGCCACAGTCCTTTCTCCTTCATTCTCCTCTTGGGATTTGGGGCATGCACACACACATGCCTGGTGTGATTTTCAAGCCGCCTAGGTTCATGTCTCAAAACGGTTGGCCATGTGAGAGTCCACCACCTTAACCATCATGCCACCTGCTAGCTCCAGTGAGAGACGAATTTTGGAATTCATTCAATATTGTCTGATACACTAATCTGCATCAGCGATGAGAACATGACAGTTCCATAAAAATATTTAAAGAATCTTCATAACTGAAGTTGCTATTAATATTTCATACCTGCGATAGTTTCATTATGTCCCCTAAAAATGTGTGCTCACCAATTCTAGTGGGATTAAGAGGGTGAAAATGTCATCTAACTAAAGCACTGGAAGGTGAGGTGTTTGGAGGAGATTAGTGGATTGGTGCCTGGGGTGGGGCCTCTCTGACTGAGTCCTGGGGTACGTGAAGAGAGGACATGAGACAGGCAGAGGGCCGGATGGACACAGGCCACCTCTGCCCTGCTGGAGCTCCTGCCCATATTACAGCATCATCACAAGTTGGAACCTGGGCCTCAGACCCCTCAACCACAAACTGAGTAAACATGTATTTCTTTATAAAATCAGCCAATTACAGAGATTTCTGTTGGCAACACAATAGTGGACCAAGATCATACCTGTAGTTATTATAATACAGTATCTAATACAGTATCATATCTATAAGAAATTTTCATCCCAATTTTTTCTTTTTCTTTTTTTTTTTTTGTATCTATAAGAAATTTTCATCCCAAGTTTTTCTTTTTCTTTTTTTTTTTTGAGAGTTTTTTTCTTTTGCTATAGGGCGCATGCACTCACCAGAAAGACAGAGAGAAACAAAGAGACAGAAAGCGAGAAATCACCCCCCAGGAGGGATGGCCATGCCACAGTCCTTTCTCCTCCATTCTCCTCTCGGGATCATGGCCCCGCACGCACACACACGCCCGGCATGAGTTTAAAGCCCCCGGGTCCGAACCACGGTCGACTACACGGGAGTCCAGTGACATAGCCATTACACTAACTGCTGGTTCCTCAGCCCAATTTTTGCTATCTTAATATCCCATCAAAAAATTGACAGCCAGTATCTTAAGGGCAAATGTGTATAGTGCTAAATACTATATAACACGCTATCTAAAAGGACCATTTAAGAAAGAGATCTTTGGGACCAGCAAATGGTGTAATGGTTGCATCGCTGGACTCCCGCCTAGTTGACCCCGTTCAAGTCCTGGATCCAGTGACTTAAAACACTCACACTGGGCATGTTGCATGTCTGCCCAAGATCCCGAGAGGAGAATGGAGGAGGACTGTGGCACAGCTATTCCCCCGGGGGGTGATTTCTCGCTTTCTATCTCTCTGTTTCTCTGGTGAGCACATGCGCCCTATAGCAAAAATCTCTCTAAAAATAGAGAGAGCTTCAATGAACTGGTTATGATAATTATTATATCCTAAGTATTTCTGAAATCTTAAGTGTTTTCTGAAATGCATTCAGAAAATAAATTACAACATGCTCGTTCGTTCACATTAGAGCTTGCCTCCAATCCTCTTCTCAAATGAGTAAGATTACAATGAATGAAAAATAATAGAGACTAAAGAAAAAAAATTACTGGAAAGAGGATAAAAAGAACAGCAACTCCCTCTGACCAAGATTCCAGGTTGCAGAAAACCTCTTTTGAGGATAAGCTGCCATTTTCAGAAAATATTTTAAAATTGTTTATATAAATGTTTTCCTTATGTTATATTTTGATGAACTTGAAGAAACTTTCAGAGATCCTCAGATTTATAACACATGAGACTGAAGGAATCAAGATAAATCAGTGGTGAAGAGTCATGACAAACCATGACCAACTCCTTTGCTTTGTTCTGAAAGCTGGACGGATCCATTTTGGTTCTTCCTATTCTGCCTACCCTACAATAGCACTGAGCTGAAATATTGCTGTACAATGTTTTCATTTTCACACACACGTGTGCATGCACACAGAGGGACTGTGTACATGTCGCACTTCACATTTTCTCCTTACTTCATTTTCTCCTGGTTTCCTGAATGTTACAAGATGAACCCACCAAATTCAAGCCATTATTTTGAATTAGTGGACTGATACCCTCAAGTTACAATTTGAGATCAAAAGCTATGAGATCACTTTAATAATTAGTCTTTGGAAAAAGCAAATTCTTCTTCAGTAGAGAAAAGATAGAAATAAGCTGATCTCAGAGTAAAAATCACCACAGAAGCAAATACCAAAATAATCACTGGGCTAGCCTCATAGCTCAGCAGTTAAAGAGAGTTGGAGCCCGCATGGCTGACCTTGATTCAAATCCTAGCCCTGAGGGCTTAACTGTGTTCCCCAAATAGTGATATGAAACAGGAATGGGGGAGGGGGCAAGAGGCGATTTAGTGGTTAAGGCTCTGGACTCCCACATGGTCGACTGTGGTTCAAATCCTAGACTTGAAGACTTGAAACTCAAACTGGGCATGAGTGTACCTAAAATTCTTAGAGGAGAATGGAAGAGAAGAGATTGCAATATGGCATCACCCAGGGGGTGATTTCTAACTTTCTTTCTCTTTCTCTCTGTCTCTCCAGCAAGTGCACATACCCTATAGCAAAAAAACTCTAAAAAGAAGGAAGGAGGAGGAGGAGGGGAGGAGGAGGAGGAGGAAGGAAGAAAAAATGACTGGCATGAACATGCCCATGAGGAGGGTGCTACTTCTCTCTCTCTCTCTCTTAGGCTGGTGTCCACGCCCTCTGGCAATGAAAAAAACATGAAGAAAAGTGAAAGTGAAAACAATGATCACAGTACAGCACTGCCAAAGGACTACCAGGAGCTCTATACTCAATGGTTTCTGCGGCTGCCCTTTTAGTTCCCTGTACTCTATCCTGGACTTGCATATGATAGAAGTTATATACAGAAGCAAAAACAACTCATTCCAAGTGAATGATTTCTAATTTACATACAACCATACAACTTCTTTTTTTTTTTCCAAACTACATAGAATAAGGGGAATTGTTTGTTTTTTTGTTTTTAAATACAGTGCTCATTCTGCCACCACTAGGTTATTAATAGTGGAAATTCTGGGCAGATGAAATAAGGGAAGGTGTAATAAATCTCTGGCAAGTTGTCTAGTGTCTTCACATTAACATGAAATCATTACTTAGAACTTTCTTTCTGACTCCTTTTAAGTTCAAGTTTTAATGAGCTTCTGATTATTTATAACTTGAAGATAATTAAAGACCTGCAGGGAAGTGTCACAGAGTCGAATAAACCGCTGCCCAAGCTTTTATGCTACCTCGGATCAGAGGCGTTTCTAAGCAGATGCTTTTTCTACTTTGCATATTTCTTACCTTGGCTCCTTCTAGAGGCAAATCATGGCGTCTGTGTTTCCGCATAAGCACTGGGTCAGAACCCACTCTACTGTGCCTGCCATTCACATTGGAACTTGCTGTAATTCCAGGCTTTGGAGAGCCATCCCCAAGAAGTCGACATCCCACCAGCTGATCCCGAGGGCACCAGGCTTCAAGAGGCATTGGCTGGTCTCTGGAAGGCACACTTTCCACATGATGGAAGTGTCGACTCAGTCTATTGTCAGGTGGGATTGGAGGCGGTCTTTCAGGCGGAGGGGGAGGAGGATCTCGTAAGGGAGGAGGTGGTGCTGGGAGTGGCTTATCTTGCTTTCTCACCATGCAAGGAGAAGACTAAAGAGAGAAGTGAGAAAAAATACAATGCTCTGAAATGACTTGCAGACAATTTTTGTTTTATTTTCTAAGTCATGTAGAGCTTCATTAGATTCTAACTGTATTTATTTATTTATTTTTAGGTTTTTACCATAGGGCCTGTGCGCTTGTGGGAGAGAGAGACAGAGAGAGTGAAAGTGAGAAATCATCCCCTAGGCCACAATCCCTTCTCCTCCATTCTTCTCTTGGGATTTCTGAGCATGCATGCACACATGGCCAGTGTGATTTTCAAGCTACCTGGTCCAGGACTTGAGCCACAGTCAGCCATGTGGGAATTCGGCACTATAACTACCACATCATCTGCTGGCCCCTCTATGCTGTCTTTTAATAAGATTTTTTAATCATCATTAATTAATAAATTTTTAATAATAGTGAAAATCTCCTGTAAATATGTTTTATTTTAAGAGTCTTAATGTAGACTCTATTTAAACACAAATAGTATATTATAGAAACCATACATTACAAAAGCAGATCAAAGTTACATGACTTGGACAATAAAATAATATTATATTACAACTAATTTATTTGTACATTTTTATGATTTAGAAGAGAGAAAAATCCATCAAGGTCATCTTCATTGTTTCATATATATATATATATTTTTGTTTGTTTGTTTGTTTGTTTGTTTGTTTTGTTTTTTTTTAAGAGGTTTTTGCTATAGGGCACGTGTGCTTGCCAGAAAGGCAGAGAGAGACAGAGAGACGGAAAGTAAGAAATCGCCCCCCCAGGGGGAATGGCCACACCTCAATCCCTTCTCCTCCATTCTCCTCTCGGGATCTCGGGCACACACATGCATGCGCCCGGTGTCAGTTTAAGCCACTGCGTCCAAGACTTGAACCGCAGTCTACTACATGGGAGTCCAGCGACATAGTCATTACGCTAACTGCTGGTCCCTCATTGTTTTATATTTCTAAAGAGAATTTGATTTATAATATAATATTTCTGGAAGTTTAAAACATTTTTTTTTATTTTTGTTTTTTCACTGCAGCACAGAATAATTTAAATGGGGCAGATCTGTCTCTTTATCATTTATTACCAGAATAGTGGAAAGTCATTAATAAGAGAACAGTATTAATTATAGAATTACTTGAAGTTTACGAGTTCTCAAAATGAAACATAAATAGGCTGTTACATGAACATATGAAGGTATATAGCTCTCTAAATCTGTGTGCCTTTCATGGCCTTTGACTTGTTATTTGAATGGTTCAGCTGATGAATGATTTGTACTTTTAATAATACAAAAGATCATAGAAAAAAGGAACCCATTCTATGTGTACATAATTCTAAGATGTCCTAATAAGCCTTCATGTGGTCTCAAAACCAACTGAAGTGTAATATAGAAAAAAAAAAGAATATTTACTAATCATGCTTCCAACTAATTTTAGACAAGAAAGCATATTACCAAATGGAATTGATTTTTTAAACCTTGTATTTAATGAAGCAAAGTATGTCCTATTATCAACATTTTTAAACCCACACAGAACTAAAATAAACAGTAGGCCTAAATTTAGTTAGAATTATGTCTCTAATATTAAACAGTAATGTAATTACTTAGCAAATACTGTAACTCATTGTAATTAATTCCTCCAGGTATAAAAATTACATATAATTCCCACTTCTGAGTCACCTTGAAACATGGGTGATAATTTATTGCACCTTAAGCCCTTATGCAAATACACTCCCATCACATTTTTCTTGTAATGACACTATGAAAATGAGTTTAAAATATCATTTGATAATAGCATGCAAATTGTCTTAATGTATGTAATAACCTTTTAAATCCACGTTACGGAATAACCATACTTACCCTGCCATTTATTGTATTTTAGCAAAGCAGAGGGCTATAGACATGTGCTCTGCCTGAATAGTTCCATAACCTTAACAGTAATAAAGCAAGCAAGATGATACTGGACTTACCATAAACCAGAGGAGAAATCTATCACATTTGTTCATAAACAATTAAGAGCACAAGAAATATGAGTAATGGAATTTACACAAACCTGAGAAATCAGTAACTCACAAAGAAATACCTGTGTTTCCAATAAAACTGATTTACCTTTGGGGAACCAGTTGGGCTGCCACAGGGAGACCGAACTATGCCTTTCTGAATTAGGTCCAGTCGTGGAGGCACCGGTGGCAGGCTTAGGTGAGGGATCTGGAGAGGGTCCGTCTGTGGCTTTCTTCTCTGTGCAAGGGGAGAGGATCCCGGTGACGTGACGGGTGAGTTCTGTCTCTCAGTACACTGCAACAGGAAGACAGGAAGATGGTACGGTTTATGCTACGTGTAGGCTGTATGTCCTTTAGCTCTTAAGGAAGGCATTTGGTCTGGAGAAGGTACATGCCACTGCCCATCAGTTAAAGTGAACTTACTCAGTTTACCCTGATCAACAGATGCAAAAAGCTCACCTTGTCCCACAGAAGTAGTATTATGCAGAGACAGATTGAGAGGTGTCCCCTACGTATAACAGAAAGAGCCTAGGAAGAAAGACCAGCTAATGTGGAGGTAAAGACAGTAAAATATAGATATTCTTCAGGAATCTCTTTGATAATTTCGGAGCATGCAATGCCCAAGTCACAATGTTCTTAGTTGCCTATAGGATTTTCTTATGGTTATGTACTTTTTTTTTTTTTTTTACCATAGGGCGCATGCACTTGCCAGAGAGAGATGGAGAGAGACAGAGAGAGGGAAAGTGAAAAGTCACCCCCCCCTCACCTGGGGAGAGAGGCCACGCCACAATCCCCTCTTTTCCATTCTCCTCTCGGGATTTGGGGCTACCAAGTACACAGGCACTTGGCCTGATTTCCAAGCCACCAGGTCCAGGCTTGAACCGCGTTTACCACGTGGGAGTCCAGCACCTTAACCACCCATTTGCTGGCTCCAGAGCTTTGTACATTCTAAAATGTATAAAGCTTCTTCTTTCTATAAGAAATATGTTTCCAATGCATTGTCTATGTTCCTTAAAAAAAAATCAAGGTAGGCCTAAAAGAACATTTGCAGATTTAATATAAACACGTTTAAGCCCAAATATTTTCTCCTAAGCCTTCAGAAGAAGAAAACTCCAAAAGTTAGAAGTTTTTAAGGGACCAGTGAATGGCATAATGGTTACATCGCTGGACTCCCATGTGGTTAACCACAGTTCGAGGCCCCGACCTGGCAGCTTAAAAATTCATGCCAGGTACGCATGCGTGTGTGTCTAAGATCCCAAGAGGAGAATGGGGAAGAAAGGAATGCAGTGTGGCCTTTCCCCCTGGGGGGTGATTTCTCATTTTCCATCTCTCTGGCTCTCTCTCTCTTTGGCAAGCGCACATACCCAACACCAAAAATCTCCCTTAAATAAAAGTTTTTCTTTATAAACAATTCCCTACATCTGGCAAGTCTATACTTTGGCTAAAGACTGATGAAGTTTCTATGCTGCGTCAAGTCTGGTCAATAGAATACTATCAAAAAGCTAACAACGGGTACTCTGATTTGTACACATGTAACATTTCCTATTTTGGAAGCTTCTTGTGTGTATGCATGTATGTCTGTGTGTGTGCCTTTCATGTGGCATAACCTGATTGCTCTTTGGTATAGAAGCCACACGAGTTGCTCCAAGAGACTTACGAGCACCAACACTACTCTGCTCTGACACAGCACACAGTTTCTTTTTAAGGCTACGGTGACTAGCTTTTGGAGATTCCCAGCTTCATTTTACAACCTACTACATTGAACTATGCTGCTTTGATAGTCATGTTTCCTAGTGTTGGTATTTATAAAAAGTATTAAGTTTGTTCTTAAGCCATTTTTCCTCCCAACATTACTTATGAGTTGATGGCATCATCTGACAATTTAATTGAACTCCAGCAGCACTGTGAAAGCTTTAGACATTCTGTTTTAATTTAACCAAGACAGGTAGTAGATGTGTGTTCATATCCACAGTGAGTTACAGTGTGTAAAACTTTTTTTCTCAATTAACTAAAGCTCGTGCTTTATTAGGATTTCCTTAGTTTTTACTTAATATCTTTTTTCTGCCCCAGGACCTCTTCCAGGGTGTTCTGTTAGTTTTAGTTGTCACACCCGTCTCTTTAGTTTCTTCTCAGCTGTGACAGTTTGTCGGGTACTCACTCGTTTTTTTTTTTTTTTTTTTGCAAACGTGCCTTCTAATTTTTTTTTTATTATTATTTTTTATTTTTTTGGAGAGGTTTTCTCTATAGGGCGCGTGCACTCGCCAGACAGAGAGAGACATAGAGACAGAAAGAGAGAAATCACCCCCCAGAGGGGATGGTCATGCCGCAATCCCTAATCCTCCATTCTCTTGGGATCCTGGGCACACACGCACACGTGCCCAGCGTGAGTTCCAAGCTACCGGGTCCGGGACGCGAACCGCGGTCGACTACGTGGGAATCCAGCGACATTGCCATTACACTAACTGCTGGTTCCCGAGTACTCGTTTTTGATGATCTTCAGAGTGTTGAAGAGTTCTGCTCAGATATTTCATAGAATGATGTTTCTTTGGAAACTTTCTGGTGTTTATCTCACAGATATACTGGGGTTAGAAGTTTAGAGGAGGAGGGTCATGGAAATAAAGCACTATTTTGACCAAATCATCACCAAGGGTCCATATTATCACCACGCTTTATTACTATTGACGTTGCCCTTGATTATTTGGCTCAGTGACAACTTTTCTCCTCGTGCTCACAGTGTACTCTTTGCAAGGAAGTCATTTTGTGCAAGCTACACTTTAAGGAGTGGGAAGTTATACTCTCCATTGAAAGTACTTATTTTTTTTTTAATCACCAGAGGGTGCGTGTGTGCTTGAGGGTGGAGGAGAGAGAGAAAGAGAAAGAGGAAGCACATCGCCCACCTAGGTGGTGTGGTTATACCACAATAGCTTTTCCTTCATTTCTGTTTCCCTATCTGGTGCGTTTTTAAGCAGCCAGGACTGAGATTCTAACTGCGGTCTACCACGTGAGATCTGGCACCTCATGCACAGGGCTTAACCGAAGCGTTATGTGGCTGGCTCTTAAAATGGCTTTTAAAAAACAAATCTGAGTGGCTAAGCATTAACTTTGAGACCATACTTCAACTATGCCTGGATAATGTCACAACACTGCTAAACTACCAACTCTTTGTCAAAGACTTCTAATTTCATCATTCTTCTCTATGTCTTAGCTTATTATGATAAAGATTTGTTTTTCAATTTTTTTTTTTGGAGAGGTTTTCGCTATAGGGCGCGTGCACTCGCCATACAGAAAGAGAGAGACAGAGAGACAGAAAGCGAGAAATCATCCCCCAGGGGGGATAGCCACGCCACAATCCCTTCTCCTCCATCCTCCTCTCGGGATCTTGGGCACACATGCACACGTGCCCAGCGTGAGTTTTAAGCCATCAGGTCCAGCATGCGAACTGCAGTCGACTATGTGGGAGTCCAGTGACATAGCCATTATGCTTACTGCTGGTCCCAAGATTTTAAGATATCTGTTACTAAATTGAAAGCCTCCTTTAATTTAGTTAGTAACTCTAGAGTAGAAACTTTACAGGTGTGAACTGATGTTAATACAACTGGTTATCCTTAACAAAATAGCAATCCTACTGGATAGTCACTGATCTCTCATGGTCATGAATTTGCACCTTAAACCAATCCAAATCAAATTCCTAATGTAAAGCTTTATATATCACAGAATCGCACAGCACGGCAGATCAGGAAATGTCTCAGGATACTTTATTCGCTACCGTCTCTACTAGGATAAATTACATTCTCTGATAACTAGCAAAACTGTGACCTGATTAAAAATGCTTTGTTATTCTGGCTACTGTTTTAATACAGGAGAATCAAGAAGCAAAGCTACCCACAGTTTCTAGCTCAAACAATATTTCCTACACACACCAAATGTACAGCTCTTCATTCATTTAATTAGTTGCAGAGACATATTTCAGTGCTAGCTGCATAGACTGCAGTCTGCTGAATAAGACCTATGCTTCTCCAAGCACTCTTCTCCTGCAAATAATTCTCCTGCCTTTCCCATACTCTAAATGGGACACATGATGCTGACAGAGCCAACAGCCCATCAGCACCTTAGAACTTGACTTTTGCCCTAGACTGGATTAATTACTAATATTTAAGCAGTTTCCGAATCCCTAGCATGTTTAAATAATGAGATGGCTCTGATTTGAAAAGGGTGAAGAGCTTATTAGATATTGAAAGGGTACACTAAAAATCAGAGAGACAGAGAGACAGAAAGCGAGAAATCATCCCCCAGGGGGGATAGCCACGCCACAATCCCTTCTCCTCCATCCTCCTCTCGGGATCTTGGGCACGCATGCACACGTGCCCAGCGTGAGTTTTAAGCCATCAGGTCCAGCATGCGAACTGCAGTCGACTATGTGGGAGTCCAGTGACATAGCCATTATGCTTACTGCTGGTCCCAAGATTTTAAGATATCTGTTACTAAATTGAAAGCCTCCTTTAATTTAGTTAGTAACTCTAGAGTAGAAACTTTACAGGTGTGAACTGATGTTAATACAACTGGTTATCCTTAACAAAATAGCAATCCTACTGGATAGTCACTGATCTCTCATGGTCATGAATTTGCACCTTAAACCAATCCAAATCAAATTCCTAATGTAAAGCTTTATATATCACAGAATCGCACAGCACGGCAGATCAGGAAATGTCTCAGGATACTTTATTCGCTACCGTCTCTACTAGGATAAATTACATTCTCTGATAACTAGCAAAACTGTGACCTGATTAAAAATGCTTTGTTATTCTGGCTACTGTTTTAATACAGGAGAATCAAGAAGCAAAGCTACCCACAGTTTCTAGCTCAAACAATATTTCCTACACACACCAAATGTACAGCTCTTCATTCATTTAATTAGTTGCAGAGACATATTTCAGTGCTAGCTGCATAGACTGCAGTCTGCTGAATAAGACCTATGCTTCTCCAAGCACTCTTCTCCTGCAAATAATTCTCCTGCCTTTCCCATACTCTAAATGGGACACATGATGCTGACAGAGCCAACAGCCCATCAGCACCTTAGAACTTGACTTTTGCCCTAGACTGGATTAATTACTAATATTTAAGCAGTTTCCGAATCCCTAGCATGTTTAAATAATGAGATGGCTCTGATTTGAAAAGGGTGAAGAGCTTATTAGATATTGAAAGGGTACACTAAAAATCCTTGAACAGACACTCAAACCAATGTGTGTGGCAAAGCAATAACCTTGAACTTTTAGATACTTCCAGACAAGCTGACTCTTTGCAACTTCGTGAATATAATTGGAAGCAGACCTTGCTTAGCACAATTCATACTGTGTTCTGAAGGTGATTATGTGCTGTCCTCCTGAAGAACTAATTCATTTTGAAGCATTACCGTATTTGTAAGTTGGCTTACTTTAGAAGGATTTTATGGCGAGTATATATTAGTAAGTGAAGAATAAGAATGTTTCATTTTTATTTATTATGTAGACTAAATTCACCATAACCTATAAATATTCCTAAGTTCTGCAACATTGTAGTAAAATTCCCAAGTAAAAGTAGACAATTAAACAATGCCCTTTTCACAGTAATGCGTTGTTCTGGGCCAAGTTTTCTACTATCTCTATGAACAAGTCTATGATTAGGATACTGACATTTTTGCATTAACTATTATTGCTGGTAAAATTCAAACACAAACTATAAATACTTGGAAACATTTTCAGATGACTTTCACATAAATGATCATTTTTAATGTGTTTGAATAATCATAAATTTTATTTCCCTTCTTACTATTTGAAAGCCTAAGGGGAAAGGAAATCTTGCCTAAGGCTGTACAACCAAGCCCATAATTAAGTTCCTGGAAGAGAACTAGAAAATCAGGACATCAGAATTTTATCAGCCCATTTTAAAGAAAAGAATAAGCAGTTTGTTCTTTGGTTCTTCTGAAAATAAAAAGCAGAAACAAAATAGATCAACAGATCAATCTAATGTAGATTGAAATCTTTCTCCTTTAGACTACAATGCTTTCTGTGTATATTTACTTTTGTTTTTAATTGGTGTTTTAAAGGACTGTGAATTCTAGAGTCACAGAATGAATTTCCTCTTGTATGGATAGCATTTGATAAAAGCGGCACTTGAGAGAGGAATATGCAAGTCAGTCTTAGTCTGCCAGTTTATGCCACCCCTAAATTGACTCCTTAATCAGCTGTTTCTCTCAACCCTTTTCTGGTCCACCTTCTTCCACAGTTCTAATCCCTATTCTAGAATCACTCAGGCCATTGATCGTTCTCTCAGAAGGAGAGAAGGTACAGTCAAATATTGAGGAAAACAAAAACAACCACCACGAAACCGAGCCCATGGCGTAGGTTTAAATTCTAAGACTATGGGCTCTGGTAACTTCATCATCGCACACAGATTTATCACTATTATCTCTGACCTCTTAGTCACTACCATCCCCATTTTGTTTGAAAAATGCAGACTCACTACATTAGTATAAAATATCTTGTTTCGACTAAAACTTTAAAATGCTATATAGTCTAGATAAAATTGCCATCAACTGGTATTGTTATTTGCAGAGTGTAGAATGAGGTTGATTCATTGCATGGATACATTTTGGATTAATAAAAGTAAGTAATGCACTTAGGAATATTGACCAATTTGATGAAGGAGGAAAGAATGAAATCTATTTCAACATCTTCAAAGTTCTCGTCAAAGCTTACTCATCTTCATTATCAAATGCACTGTATTCATGCTGGGAAAAGCTATGTTGCACACTGTAAAGATTTATAGTGATTAAATGTAAATAATAATAAAGTTAAAAAAAGAAAAGACTAGTATGATTAGAAAGACACAACTACTTAGGACCAGAATAACACCTTTATGAGTAGTTTAACTTTTGCATGTGGGTTCATTTGTACACTACTGTACAAATAAATAATTTCATTGGCGATATATAACTTAATAAATAAAGGTAATTCTATTAGAGCTATCATCAAACAAAACGCCCCACCCTTGTTACTTCTTATTTTGCACTAGATATTTCCTCTTGCCCTCAGGCCTAAATAAAGAAATGGTAACAAAGTCAGACATCTAAACATTAATTAATAAATCAAATAGAAATGTTTCTTGGATTCCTCCTTGTTAATAACATTGACTAAAAATTAAACCAAATTTAGAGTTGACCTTAAGACAAAGTTTTCTTTTTTATTCTTAACTTAGAGAGAATCTTGCATACAGAAATAACAAACAATAAGGTAAAAAGGCCTTTATAAGTTGGAATAGACTCATAAGTTTAGGGATATCCAAGTTTACAAAATGTTTACCATAAAAAATCATGGTAGCATAGTCTGATAGTTAACCACATTTGAAATTACCATTTTTTTTGCTATAGGGCACATGTGCTCACCAGAAAGACAGAGAGAGACAGTGAGACAGAAAATGAGAAATCACCCCCCAGAGGGGATGGCCATGCCACAATCCCTTCTCCTCCATTCTCCTTTTGGGATCTTGGGCAAACACACACATGTGCCCGGTGTGAGTTTAAGCCACCAGGTTTGAAACTCGAACCACGGCCGACTACATGGGAGTCCAGCGACATAGCCATTACGCTAATTGCTGGTCCCGAAATTACCATAATTTTTTTACTGGTCTTAGCTCTGTTTTCCTTGCGTCTTTTCAATTTTCTGTTTATTTCACTTCTCTTCATTATAAAGAAAATAATTTCACTACAGTAAATTTTGGAATTATAGAAAAATATAAAGTTGCTTTGTAACACACCTACACATGTTCATTGGTGATGGTTCCTAATCACATACATAATTCTGAATCTATACTTGTTAGCAAGATACTAAAAGCATTTTAGCTGCCATTAAACATTCTTCATAAATACGTATTTTTCATAAATATAATGTTAAAGGGTGTATTGACATTTACATAACAATTCCCTTGCTATGAAACGTAACACTATTCCTAAGTAGTATCATAGAGGTGTTTTTGACCATGTATATTTTAATTTTAAAGAAAGAATGATAGAAATGTTTGAGTAGAGGATAAGAGACTCATAACTGGATCAAAATTTGTGAACATCCTTAAGATGCTTTTGCTCTCTAGATGGTAAAATGAATTGACTTTCTCACAACCGTGTGTGATAATGAACATTACATAAAACTCAATAGTATAGAACATTTTTTATTTACTTTGACACTTGATGGTTTATATAAATGGTTAAATTTGTTCTTCTCTGACAAACAATTAGGAGGAAATTTGCAAAATTTGTTGGACTTAATATTTTTCCTGTTGGCTTTTTTTTTTTTTTTTTGAGGGTTTTTTTGTTTTTTTTTGTTTTTTTGTTTGGTTTTTTTTTTTTTTTTTTTT
>NW_006159649.1:2344342-2376742 GCF_000334495.1 Tupaia belangeri chinensis
TGCGCTCGCCAGACAGAGAGAGACAGAGAGACAGAAAGCGAGAAATCACCCTCCCGGGGGATGGTCACACCACAATCTCTTCTCCATTCTCCTCTCTGGATCTTGGGCACGCACACACATGCACCCAGCGTGAGTTCTAAGCCACCAGGTTCGGGACACGAACCGCGGTCGACTACGTGGGAGTCCAGTGACATAGCCATTATGCTAACTGCCGGTTCCCCCCGTTGGCTTTTTATGCTCTTTGTCTACATCAAACTCCCCTTTTACTTCTTCTGGTTGATTTGAATGTGCCCTTCATGTACTAGATAGTGAACCTCTCTCTATCTGTTACAATGTTGTAAATATTTTATCTCCAGTTTAATTTGTTTTCTAATATTTTTTATGGTAGATATTTCACCTCTGTTCTTCTGGTTTTCATTGGTTAATAAATAACTAAAAAAAGATCATGTTGTTTTTGCATTATTTACTTGAATTCCTTTCTTTGAATTCTTTTCTTTGTCTCTCTTTCACATATATCTGCCCACTCAACAAGTTAGGACAAACAAACATAAAATAAAATAAATTAAGAAAAAAAACACTATGGGAAAAAATAGCTTACAAAGTATAGGCAGTAGGATGTAGACAAAATGAACTGTGCAGAATTCATTGCACAATATCCAAAATCATTTATGTAGAGGCAATTGCAAAAGTTGGGAAGAATGAAACCAATCCTTCCCGCATTACAGGATGCTGATTATAATACTTATTATAATTCCACTCCTGTGCCTTGATTGTAGGAATTCTTACCTTTTTTCTAGAATTGCACTTGCTTTTATAAATTTAGAATAAATTCTCTTTCTTGGATTCAGCTCTTTTCAAAATCCAAGCGCTGGACCTCCCTTGATTTCAGTCTGTCCTATCATCACTCCAGTGTATTTGTCTAACTAACAAGTTCTTTTAAATTCTTTAATACCAGTATCTGATGAGTACATCTTTTACAAACTGGAATCCTCGGGTTCTGAAAATGTGAAGACCACGGGTGGATTCTTTTATATCTACACTCACCAATTTTTCCCAGCCCTTTGCTTCTAGAAATGAATAAATGCTATTCTTTATTTCTATGACAGAATTTACAGAATTCTTTAACACATTAAAATAGGATGCTAATGACTACCATAATGAATAGACAAATCCACATTTGCAATTTTAGCAGAAAATTCTGACAGAAAAAGCTTAAGAAGCAAAGTAGTCAAAAGCCCATCTCAGTGTGCTCAGCAATTAGCAATAATAATCGGGGACTCATTCTATTTTAGTCACTCTTCATTTTATCTACACCTTTAAAGAGTGATTTTATAAAAGCTTTAATAAGATCTATTATTATGGAAATGGCAAAACATTTGGCAAGAAACTTCAAGCACAGCCAGGCTATTATAAAAACAGGACAAGAGAAAACCTCTCCAATTACTAATAAGATGAGAGTCTGACAATCCTAGAGATAATCAAAGTCAGTTTTATAATACTTCTAACAAGATTTTTACTTAATAAATGTTCATATTTGAGCAAGATATGTGTATTATAATAAGGAGGAGATGGACTCAGAGAATCAGTCTTTTTCTCTAAATTCATGAAAATAAGGGAAGGACATTGATAGAATTTTTATCACATACAATAAAATAGTCAAAGTATATTTTCCTTGCTACTAGCTATTCTGTTGGTTGTTATTTTTTCATTAATTGGTAAACATCAAACCAAAATTACTTAAAATACTAGGCTATACAGAATATTACTAAGATGTATTCTACAGATACATTTATACACACACACTCATGTATACATACACAGCTTACAGTTTTAAATATAAATAACCTATATTGCCTATTTCAGAATACTCTACTATTGGCCCTTTGTAGGTAATAAACAAAAAGTTATATGAGGAATGTTATGTAAGAGCAAAACAGTTATTTTCTACTTATCCAAGGTCATACTTCCAGAAGTTCAACCTGTAAGAATTTACAAAATTGGGAACCAGCAGTTAGCGTAATGGCTATGTTGCTGGACTCCCACGTAGTCGACCGCGGTTCATGTCCCAGACCCGGTGGCTTAAAACTCACGCTGGGCATGTGTGCGTGCGTGCCCAAGATCCCAAGAGAATGGAGGAGAAGGGATTGCGGTGTGGCCATCCCCCTGGGGGGTGATTTCTCACTTTCTGTCTCTCTGTCTCTCTCTGTCTGGCGAGTGCACGCATCCTATAGTGAAAACCTCTCAAAAAAAAAAAAAAAAGAATTTACGAAATTATGATGAAATAGAAATGCCCTTGAAGCAGGGGGGGGGAGGGGGGAGAGACAGAGGGGAGGTGGGAAGGAAGCTTGTATTTCTTCTTTAAGAACAGAACATAGGCACCCAGCTACCTCACTAAGCATGTGGATATTCCAACTGTAAAATAAGGTTCATGATTTTAAAGACTGAACTAGTATCTATGTTCCACTAGTAACGTCTGGAATTTTCAAATACTACAGATGAGAAGCAATAAAGAGGAAAATGGTTAGAAATTTATACACTGAGAAATACTGGCTGGAGTAAGAGTATACTTTCCTTTGAGGTTTGATAAGGGAGGTGATGATCAAAATTGCTGTGGGGGTGGTCACCGCTCCTAAAGTGAAAACCTCTCAAAAAAAAAAAAAAAAAGAATTTACGAAATTATGATGAAATAGAAATGCCCTTGAAGCAGGGGTGGGGAGGTGGGAGAGACAGAGGGGAGGTGGGAAGGAAGCTTGTATTTCTTCTTTAAGAACAGAACATAGGCACCCAGCTACCTCACTAAGCATGTGGATATTCCAACTGTAAAATAAGGTTCATGATTTTAAAGACTGAACTAGTATCTATGTTCCACTAGTAACGTCTGGAATTTTCAAATACTACAGATGAGAAGCAATAAAGAGGAAAATGGTTAGAAATTTATACACTGAGAAATACTGGCTGGAGTAAGAGTATACTTTCCTTTGAGGTTTGATAAGGGAGGTGATGATCAAAATTGCCAATAAGGTCTACTTGAAAGTACTACAAATGCTCTCGTTTGTGCGAATGACCCCAAAGGCACAGATCTACTAAAATAGTAGGCATTTCTACATCTAGAACAGCTACACAGAGCAATGTTGCTTCTCCTGGAAGTGCCTCTGATGGGAGAGAGATGATATCCTGGCCTTGACCAGTTTCCATAACCTTGAAATTTCTTTTGGTTCTGTAGTTTACTTTAGATGTTTATTTGAATTTGGCATCCTGATCCAAATATACGTGAAATTTTAATTTAAAGTTACAACTCCCTTCTCTTCATATAACCCACCCTTAAATCTTACAGCAAAATGTACGCTTCAAGAAACGTGTGGTGTTGATCGTAGTGGCTTTTTATGCCCTTTGGTTCCCTCCGCTGCATAACCAATTTTGAGAAGGCAGGGAAGGGTAACATATAATTCAGAAATATTTCCATTAAAATGGCTGAGAAAAAAGAACATTCTGGGAATTAAAGGAATAAATTTCAGTCACTGAGAAAATGTCTTCCTGTGAGAAACCCGTATTACTCCCAAAATACCAGGTAAAACTGGTTTGAACAATAAGCAATTACTCGATGATTATTGTAGTTGATCACTTAAAGAATATGTACTCATTTCAATTTACTCACACAGAAAGTAAGAACGCCGTAAGTTTGACTGAATTATTTAATACTTACACTAGCATTTCAGTTTACGTGTTGCCAATTTCGTGTTTTCTATGAGATCGAATACAAAATGGGGTTTAATAGTAAATTATATCAACGTGTCATGCAAATCTTTATTTTACTATGTAGAAATTAACATATTAGAGAAATATAACAAATTGCTTAATCAATATAGTTTTCAAGTCTAATTCTTCTTAAATAGAATGACGGGTAGTCATATCTAAAAGAGAAAACTTCCAGAAATGTTTCAAAAATGCTATTATTTAATTCTTAGAAGTACAACAATTTTTCTTTTATGTTAACACTAAATTAAAATAAAAGTTATTAACAACTACACGCATTAACTTACAACCCTAAAAGGTAGGATTTTCGTGAGGCACAGGGAAGGGGGAATTAAATAACATACAGCACATAGATACCAAGTAGCAAAACTAGAACATAAACCCAAGTAATTTGATTCCAGGAAGGACAGCTCTGTTTAAGAATAGTATAGTGGGGCCAGCATGTGGCATAGTGGGTAAGGCACTGGATTCCCACATGGCTGACTGTAGTTCAAACCCCAGACCTGGCAGCTTGAAAATCATGCTGGGCATGTTGCGTGCATGCCCCCAAAATCCCGAGAAAAGAATGGAGGAGAAAGAATTGGGACATTGCCCAGCTCCCCTGGGGGGATTTCTCACTTTCCCTCTCTCTGTCTTTCTTCAGCAAGCACACACACCTTGTGGCAAAAACAAAACAACAAACCAAAAGAATAGTATCCTAACATTGGTGCCACCACTGACCACTCAGCCAAAATAAAAACCCTCTGTGCCAAGCACTAAACATTAAACAAGGCTCTGCAAATGAAAAGAATAGGCAGGACCGGATGGTTGCACAGCAGAAAGACAACTAGGCCAACGTGACAGGATCCTGGGTTTGCATCCTGGAATCTCCCTCTGCACACCAGAGGCATGTATGTCCGTGTCAGTGATCCAGGCTGTCTGAGTCTAGGGAGGTCACAGAGTGGGAATTCTCTTGGTGTTTCCTGTCTGTCACTGTCCCTCTCTTATGGAAGGAAACAACTTTAAAAAGATAAAGCAAAACAAGGCATCGTTCCTTCTCTCAGAAGCCTCAGGTAGACCCAAAGCTGGAAAGAGTTTAATGCCTGTTTCTCCTAATATACTACACATCCAAACCATCATTGAAGAATAGATAACAATGTATCCAAGGTCCCCTGTAACATCATACAACACTTCCAGATGACAGTTGTTTCCTTTGTTAATCAAGCACTAATAGAATGCAGCAGATGGCATAATGGTTACATCACTGGATTCCTACATAGTAGACCATAGTTCGTGTCCCAGACCCGAAGACTTAAAAAATTCACTCCAGGTATGTGTGCATGCATGTCCAAAATCCCAAGAGGAGAATGGACAAGAAGGGCTTGTAGTGTGGCCATCATCCCTTGTGGTGGTGGTGGTGGTGGGGGGGTAATTTCTCACTTTCTGTCTCTGTTTCTCCAGCTAGCGTATGTGCCCTATAACAAAAATATCTCGGGAACCAGCAGTTAGCGTAATGGCTATGTCGCTGGACTCCCACGTAGTCGACCGTGGTTCACGTCCCAGACCTGGTGGCTTAAAACTCACGCCGGGCGCATGTGCGTGTGTGCCCAAGATCCCGAGAGGAGAATGGAGGAGAAGGGATTGCGACGTGACCATCCCCCCTGGGGGGTGATTTCTCTCTTTCTGTCTCTCTGTTTCTCTCTGTCTTTCTGGCGAGTGCACATGCCCTATAGCAAAAACCTCTCCAAAAAAAATTAAAATAAACATAATGCTTAAGACTATAGGAATTAATCTATGTTCATTTACAAGATCAGTCTGTGAACATTTTTTAAATATTTTTTCTTTATTCATATATTTTATTATCTTTCAATTTGACCAGAGAGAAAGACAGAGAGAGAAAGGGAAGGCGAGTAAGCAAGACACCAGGTCTTGTACTCAAACCATGGTCAGCATGTGGGAATCCAGTGCTCTAAACCACCACACCACCTACCAGCCCCAGTCTGTCAATATTTTTACTTTGCACAAAAGTTTTACTTTATTTTGTATGTAATTTTATGTAGCCAGTGATTAATATATTCTGTCAACATATTTTCTAATAAACTGTTGAGACTCCCTTTAGACCTTTGGCAAAATAAGGAAAAATCTCTGAACAGCAACAGATACCTACCTCTTCTTTGCTCTGACCTGACTGCAGTCAGAGAGGAGGGTATGATATGAACTGATCATACCCGGGACTTCCTCTGAGGGTGCACATCAGATCTGATTATCCTGGAAGCATGACAGCTTGAGAACTAAGACTAGGAAACAGACTCAGGAAAAATCTAAAACATCTGCTAGCTAAAATCACAAAATACCTTCTGTCCAGGAAGGCAACCAACACAGACCTGCAGGTTCTATTAGCTGCTATAAAGATTAGCATTGTGAAATATACTTAACGTATAGAGGGAATAATAAAAATATATTCTGTTTGCTCAGTATGCTGCTATTTATAAACGCCAGCTGTGGGGTATCACCATGGTAACAGGAACATACAATCAGCTCAGTCCCGTACGCTATGATGGAAGCTTTACTAATTTAAAGATCTCAATAACCTTAAGACAGGCAGACACCATTCCACAATCTAATCACCAATCTGCTCATAAAGGAAGATAAAGATGAGTATTTGAAACAGGAGATTAAGAGAAAACTGACTCAATCATTCTGCTGGGCAATGACTGACAGTTACTCTTGGGAGTCAAGAAAAATGAAACATTTAAAAGACAAATGCACGAATGAATGAGTATATGAATGAATAAACAGGCAATGGAATGATTTTAGAAAAGAGAGAAAGAGAAAGACTATTCAGATAGAAGAGTTATCATATCAAAATGACCATGTGTGGGAACCAGCAGTTAGCGTAATGGCTATGTCGCTGGATTCCCACGTAGTCGACCGCGGTTCGTGTCCCGGACCCGGTGGCTTAAAAAACTCACGCTGGGCACGTGTGCATGCGTGCCCAAGATCCCGAGAGGAGAATGGAGGAGAAGGGATTGCGGCATGACCATCCCCCCTGGGGGGTGATTTCTCTCTTTCTGTCTCTATGTCTCTCTCTGTCTGTCTGGCGAGCACACGCGCCCTACAGTGAAAATCTCTCAAAAAAAAAAAGACCATGTGTGCTTGGTTATAAGCTTAACTGTCAGAGAGAATTGAATAAAACTTACTAGCTAACAAGATAAAACCTACTATGGGGACCAGTAGTTGGTGTAATGGCTATGTCGCTGGACTCCCATGTAGTTGATCGCGGTTTGAGTCCTGGACCCAGTGACTTAAACTCACGCCGGCTGCGTGTGCATGTGTGTCCAAGATCCTGAGAGGAGAATGGAGGAGAAGGGATTGCGGCATGGCCATCCCCACTGGGTGGTGATTTCTCACTTTCTGTCTCTGTCTTTCTGGCGAGAGCAAGCACCGTATAGCAAAAACCTCTCAAAAAAAAAAACCCAAAAAACTACTGCATATAATTTAATCTTCAGATTGGAACAAAGATAAAGAGATGCATAAAGTCAGGTCGCTGCTCTCAAGAAACTATACATTTATTAGTTCACTGAGTAAATATTTAGAACACAATGAACACAATGTCATTTAGAACACAAGAGCACAATGTCATTGCAATATTTTTCCCAGTTACTCAGAAAGAACTTATGCTTCTACCTATACCAAAGCTTAGTTTTTATTAAAAGCGGCAAAGATTAATGAAATACTATCAAATTTACAATCTGTTTTACTGACTAGAGGCAGATCCATAGCCATAAAGACATTTAATTGAAATATGATTCTTTAAGTTAAAAACAAATAATTACAAGTTCTTTAAATCTCCAACATCTCTTGTTTTTTTGTTTGTTTTTGTTTTTTGTTTGTTTTTTTTTTTTTGGAGAGGTTTTTCTTATTGGGCACGCATGCTCACCAGAAGGACAGAGAGAGACATAAAGTGAGAAATCACCCCCCAGAGGAGATGGTCATGCCGCAATCCCTTCTCCTCCATTCTCCTCTCGGGATCCTGGGCATGCATGCACATATACCTGGCGTGAGTTTAAGCCACCGGGCCCGGGACATGAACCGTGGTCGACTACATGGGAGTCCAGCGACATAGCCATTATGCTAACTGCTGGCCTCCAAATCTCTAACATCTGTAACTGTCACAGGGAAATAAAACACGGATGGTGCGAAATGTCTATTAAATGACACCACTGACGGCCAACTAAGCCACTGAAGTGTAACTTCTGGGACAATGATGCCTTTTTCTTTCTGTGGGGTGAACAGCATTGAGCATCAATGCAGACAGCACTCAGTTCCCTCAACAGAAAGATACGTTGTGTGCTGGGGAGAAGAAAGCAGGCATGTTCTCGGGAGTGGGTGACAAGATCAGAGAGTACCAGTGGAGTCACCTTGGAACACTCGGCTCCTCATTTTCTTACCGGCATGTATATTTCATGACTACTAAAATGGAGCTCAAATTTTTAATGGAAAACAAGCTAAGACCACAACTTTTCCTAAACCCATACAGGACAAATACTATTTTTCCCTAAGCAGTAAGTTGTATGAAATTCTTGAAAGAATCACTCTTAAGGCCCTAACTCCACCCCCTGACATGGGTCACTGAAATAGGAAAACCCATTTATAAAGAAAATTGAAATACCTTTCTCCTAGCCAGAAAACATTACTTTCTAGGTCACTTGAACTACTTGAGCTACTGTATGTCAATATTCTTTTCTGTCATTCCCTATTCGCCAAGCATTCAATAAACACTCACTCTTTAAATGCTTATTGTGTCCTCAACCTGAGGCTGAAAACATTTTTTCTTTTCAAAGGGCAAGATAGTAAATGATCCAAGTTTTGCAGACCTAGCTATATAATCAAGGAAAGTATGGGGATGCTTATATAATTATTTAAATATATATAATTTACCATGTAATTCTATCTTTAGTTCATACACAGGAAGGGCATAAATCAATTCAACCAATGTCATTAACATATTGTTCTACCCTCTCGCCAACCAGGTCAGATATTATTCTTCCTCTTTTTCAGATGAGAAAACCAGGCTTAGATTAGTCGTGTGGCTTGGCTGTACGAGGAAGGGGTAGGACCAGGATTCAAAGCTGTATCTTCTGGACAGAGCACAGTCACACTTTCAACATCCTACATATAGTTCTCTTACATGCAGAGTGTTGAAATGGTCTCTGCTAATTCAAATTATGGGGTGTATTCTAGAATATTTATGTAATATTATAAATTTTAATGACTGACATTGATAATAAATAGTAAAATCTGTCATTTTAATCACTTGATGCTATTGTAGATTCTTAAATGTGCCTTGATCTCCTTCCATCACCACAATACCTTGTGAAGAAGTTATTATTACTGTCCCATTTTACAAAGGAGGCCACAGAGGAACAAAGAGATCCTCTAAGATGCCAGTACTACTGTAACAGAGTTAGTATTTTATTCCAGGCATCTCTAATATAAAAACTCTAGTGGTTTTGAGAGTCAAGTCTTTTTTTTTTTGGAGAGATATTTTTTTCCTATAGGGCGCGTGTGCTCACCAGACAGACAGACAGAGACAGAGAGACAGAAAGCGAGAAATCACCCCCCGGGGGGATGACCACACTGCAATCCCTTCTCCTCCATTCTCTTCTTGGGATCTTAGGCATGCACGCACACATGCCTGGTGTGAGTTTAAGCCACTGGGTCCAGCACTCGAACCGCAGTTGACTACTGGGGAGTCCAGCGGCATAGCCATTATGCTAACTGCTGGTCCCGAGAGTCAAGTCTTAATTCTCTGTTTCAGTTTGAGATCTTTTTCTTACTTATCATTAAGGGATATTGAGAAATAACTACTTCCTTTCTTCATCACTTGGGTCCAGAGAATTATACAATTTAAAACTAAAATCTAAATATCGTTGTTGGGATTAAAGAGTGAAAACAAACAAAAAAAATAGTTTACCTGAGGGTGGAATTATGAAATTTATGAAAAGCCAATGATATGAAAGAACAAATATCATCTCGGACCAAGTAAGATTTGAGAGTAGCTGTGTTGGTGATATTAACAGGCATTCCCATTTTTTTTTTTTAATGTAAAAAATTCTAAGGACATGTCCTGGCCAGTATGGAACATTATTTTTCCAGAGATAAACTTTGAAATAGCTCTGAAGAAGAAATTACTCAAAGAAATGCCTCATGTGTTTTCTGCACCAAGTGTTTTCCTACTAGAGCGATGCTATGGAGGATAAAATCTGATGCCATTTTACATTATCATCACTCCAGCTAGATGCAAATTGGTTTCATGTCACATGCCAAAGCCTAATGAATTGCAGGAGAAGTTCTTTAGGGCTCTGTTTGAAAAGGCTTTGTAGGCCAAGTCTGGAGGAGTGCCACGATTGATTAGCTTAGTCTGCCAGAAGAAAGGTGGCACTGGATCTTTTCTGTACAGAGAATATCCTGGTATCCCAGACTCCAGCTCTCCTGGTATTCTATTTCTGGTTTCTAATTTAACCCATTGGCATTTTCATTCACTGACTAGTCTTTTGTGAACTTGGTTACATAAACTTCAGTTGGACAGTAGCACCCATTTTCAGTCAACTGACAAGGTCAATTTTCTGAGTTTACAAGATCGATGTACAAACCCCAGATTATGGTAAATTCACAAAGGTGATCTATGTGACTGCTTAGACGCCAAACAGCAGAATGGCCTTCTCGTTAAGAAATCACTTCCATCAGACATTTTTCCTAGACTTTGACAAAGAACAATTTTAAGCAAGTTCAGTTTTCCTATTTCCAAGTTTAATAATTTGCTTCCTTAAATTTTTCTTTGTGGATCTGTTATTGCCAGCCTGAGAGGATGTTTACTTTCTTACAAACTTTTATCATTTATTATTTTAGAGTTTAAAACCAGTGAGAGCAGCCAGAGTACCATCTAGTGCTCTCTTAGACTATGGCTTTGTCAGTCTGTCAACACTTTGAGACAGCGCCATTTCTTCTTCAAGTACTCACAGCACCCTAACAAAGCCCACGGCTCCTGGCTGTACCTTTCTGACATTCGCCAACCGATTCATCATCAAGGACTCCTCTCGATCATCGTCGTCATCCAGGTCGAGCATCGGCATGCCAAAGGGGTCGATGATGCTGCAGCACCTGGAGCCTTCATCTCTCGGATCAAAGGGATCCACAATTATGGGTTCGGTTCCTTTTATTTCACAACGACAGAAAGGGCAGCCCTGGCCGTCTGACTCCTGAAGAAACACAGAAAATGCATTGATTGAGTTTCGTTCAAAACACAGTACTGAGCAGTTTCAATGTTCCACAACTACATAAAAAGTTGCAAAAAGAGGTTTTTGGGTGAAGGTGAAGAAGATCTGTCTGGAGAGGTAGTGGAAAAAGAACAGGGAAACAACAAAATGTATTGTAAATGTTTACTATTTCTCATTTCCCATAAAGGTGTTTTTAAATTTCTTTTTAAGTTTTATTTGCCAAAGTAAAGAAGACTATTTTCCTGAATATTCACTAATAACTCCACTGCATTGAGCTTTCCAATCTGGCAGAACACTAAAAATAGAATCATGCCCCTCTTTATAAAAAGACATCAGTGTTACTTAGATATTCTTAAAATAAAATACATTTTGACAGAAAAGTGTAATAAAATAGTATCGATGACAATTCATTTCAGAACCCACTTTGGAAAATTTTCTGGACATATGACTAAATATTTCTATTTTAATTATGTAGGTCTTTTAAAATTGGGACTTAAAAGCAAGTAGCTGGATAAGTAAAATTGGTACTCAGAAACCATCATCTGTCCTGAAAGCCTGTCATCCTTGACACACTCTTTTAGAATAGGATATAAGTTTTACCTCTAATCTTGCTTTCCAACTAGATACTGCAAAAGGATTTGTGCAAATATTTTTTTCGTGAAGTGCATTTATTTGTAATTACTAGAGGTTTTGTTCAAAGTCTCTCCAAAGTGTCTTTCTCAAAACCAACCACATTGACTTTATAATTGACAACAAAATAGGATAACACTTTTCTCACCCTATGAAAAAAAAATCATCTAGAGATAGATGGTATATAATATTCAATATGTTTATGTCTTTGCAATTTACTATGACTTTTGTAGTATGTTATTCAAAAATTAGTTAAAATCATTTAACACAGAAATGGGATGAATCAGCACTATTTTAGAGATGAGTCAAAGAATGCAGGGAGTGTTAAAATCTTTAAAGAAGCTATTCAGGCTTAGCTCAGTGGCACAGCCCGATAGCAAACTAAACTGCAGTACTGGAAGCCACGTGGCCACCAATGGGTTTGGATCCCTGGGTTGCCTTGTAAACATGCCAAGTGTGTGCACGCATATCTATGTGGGTATGCCCAAGATCCTGACAAGCAGGAAGCCCAGGGAAATGGACTAACGGTGCATGAGACCCTTTCAAGGATGCCCTTCATTATCTCTCTGAAGTATGTGCAGGCATTCTCTACTAGGAATAAACTAAATAAAAATAAAACTTAAAAAAAGAAAGGAAAATGATCAGTACTTAACTCAGGACTATCCCATCCACCTGGAATAAAGGAAGATTCCCGATCTGTGATGCTGGATCAGTGCTCAAGTAACTCTTACTCTCCTCTCATTGGACAATTATAGAGTATCCACTTAGAGCAGATTCTTTACTAATGTATTCTTTCCACTTTTCAGGAAGAATAAGAAATTGAGTATTGCCATGCAAATTGTCAAAAGAAGAAAAGCAAATACTGTGAATTGCCTAATGAAAAGAAGTTGTACCTTCCCTTATTCATCTGCTTTTAATTAATTTGGGAAAGTTGGTAAAATAGTTGGAGCAAAGTGGTGTGAAGAAATCAAAACATGTCAATATTGGAATCTTTTGATGATTACTACCACACATATTCAGGTCTGGTGGGCTTCAGAACACTTTAAATATTATTTGCCCCATCACTTTACAGATGATAAACCTAAAACATATTTAACTATTTACTAATTCATTTACTTTTACTATAGGGCTGTACAATTGCTAGAGAAAGGAAGAGAGAGAAAGTGAGAAATCACCCCTGAGGGGATAGGGAAATACAGCAATCCCTTCTCCATTCTACTCTCAGGATTTTGGGGACATCGGCACATACACCTGTTGTATTTTCTAGCCTTAGAGTTCAGGGCTCGAACTACATAGTCAGCCATGTGGGACTAAGCTATCTTAACTACCACACCACTAGCTGGTCCCTTATACTTTATTTTAGATAACCTCTTCACAATTAGGATTTTCTAACTCAGGGATTACTATTTAAAGAAAACTAAAACTTCCTCTTATCTTTTGATAACAAGAATATCAAATTGAAAAATTGGATTGCCCGAGGTTGACAGCGTGGTTCAAGTCTTGGACCTGGTGACTTGAAAAACATACCAGGCACTAAGCCAGCAGAAGGCTGGTGGGCAAAAGGTTGAATCCCATATTACCAACTCCGTGGGTCAGGTCATGGATCTAGTGGCCCAAAATACATGCAAAACATGTGTACATACATGCTCAAAATCCCAAGAGGAAAGGAGAATGGAAGAGCAGGGATTGCAGCATGGCCATCCCTCCGAGGGTGCTTTCTCACCTCCCCTGAAACCTCTGCAGAGCACATGAACTCTCGGGATAATTAAAAAAATATATATATGCTCCATATATATCATAGTCAAGCAGAATCCCATTACAAAAGTGAAAAGAGATGCATACTGTGTGCCTGTAATGGAATTTCCTTATAGCTCTACTAAGATAGTTTCAAAAAAAAAAAAATAGTTCTGTTACATAAGCACAATTTCTGAAAGACCTGATATTCTCTGTCTTTAATGCATAAAGAATGGAAAGCAGCCCTCTGAGCCCTAAGTGAATACTCCATTCACTCATATCTTCCAAACACAGAAAATTCCTAACATATACAAAGACAGAGAAAAGTTCAATAAATCTGTGTACCTTTCACCAACTTCAACAAATATCAAGTTGTGCCCAATTTAATTATATCTATACTTTCATCTGCTCTTTCTGTTCTTGGATTATGTTGAAGTACATTCCACACATAACATAAATTTATCTGTCAATATCTTAGCATTTGTAACTAAAAACAGAAAAACTTTTAAAGACCTACTTATAATTATCACTAAAAATTATTCCACTCAGTATAACTCATTAGCGTCATATTTTTCAGTGCAGTGCCTACAACATGTTAACTACTCTTAAGCTACAGAGGTCACTCTTAGAACCTCCTAGGTCAATTTACATGCCGTTTGGTTAAACATGACTTTCAGCTTACGTGATCTATTTCCTCATAAGGCGTAACTGAAAGGATTGAGTCTTGAGGGGAAAAGAAGTGAAAGGCAAAAACAGTGTCCTGACAGAATAAGAAAGGCTGAGAACAGTTCATTCAAAACTTAAAATTGAGGTTCTTCTCTATCCCTCGTACCCTAAAGTTTAATGTCACACGAATGACTGATGCATGTTGGAGTAGCTGGGTCAAGAGCAATACTACACGTGAGATTTTGTGTCCAGCTTTATCCGTCATGGAGGGCTTACAATGCTTACGAGATCAACAAAACTGCTGCAGTGAACGTCCACATTGGATTGGATACATAGATCACACTGGATGTTCTCCTGAATGGGACTTCGCTAATCCGATGTGACCCATCACTCTTTCTTAATAAACTGACTACTGTCATAGGCAAATTAAGTTTAACCATAAATTCTCAAGAGCCACTTTGGCTACTCTGTTCTAGTTTCTGTCAGATGGTTGGTTGAATACACATGAGGGATGTCTTAAACAGACATATAACTCACCAAGATTACACCTCAATAATTAAAATAATGTTCCTGTCAACATACACTTAATGCAAGATGAAAGAACATATGTTAATGAAGAAGGGAGGCCAATAAATAACTCCTATTTTAGTCCTTAAACATATTCAATTTGTACAGAGGGTGCCGTCTATTCTAATTGACTCAGGAGCTTTCACTTCCTCAAGTAAAAATACTTAAAAACCAAAAGATACAGAAGTTATGAGTGAATATGAAACAAAACTGAAACTTAACCATGAAATATGTTCATGACAAAATAATTAACACCCTAATCTCAACAATGAATACTACAAATTAATGGTATTATATAGAACTTAGGTAATCTCAGAATAAATTAACATTGACAGAAAAATAGAAAAAAAATAAACCTTGAAAACCCAAGTTTTCTTTCCCCACAGATGTCCTGTACAAAAATACAAATAAACAGTGTTAGTCCCTTCTCATCAACATACATATCAGTCAACTTCTGCATTCTGACTAAATATGCTCAGGTGGAATACTAAATCTTAAACAAGTGAGTTTGATTTACTCTTTTAAATATATTTTAAGATAAATACTACATACATTTACTTTCAGAATGACTAATTACTAGGGGCACACTCTGACTTAAGGGCAATTACTTTACAACTTCACAAATACACACTATACATGGAGGGCTCTGAAGTATACATAGGACCTCAAAGTCTCACTTTGGAGTGCATTTTATGTTTTTACTATGTATGTATGTGTCTATTTTTTCCTTATCAGCAACTTTTAAGTTACATTCCCTTGCTATATTTCATGTAGCTCTGAAATTACCAACTTTTCTTTTGTTTGAGGTTTGCCATACGGAAAGTGGACTTGCCAGAGACAGACAGACAGATTGCAAAAGTGAGAAATCACCCACCCCACTTACCCTAGGGAGGATGGGCACAGGGAAATCCCTTCTCCTCCATTCTCCTCTCCAAATCTGGGCATGCATACGCACACACAAATACACACAGCATATTTTTCTGGACACAGGAATGGAACTCAAACCACGGAGCTGGTCATGTGGTATCCAGCACCTTAAGCACCATGTCATCTGCTGGCCCAGATTTTTTTCTTATTGCTTTAACTACACACTGTTTTCCCCAACAATGCTTTCATTTGGGGGTATCTACACATCTCTTTAGTCATATCATATTAAAATCAGAGTTTATGGATTTTCATCTATTGACTGTTCCATGAATTATTATTTTAAACATTCCAATATCTTTTCCTTAAAATACTTCAAAAATATGTAGAAAGTATAGTCACATTAATCATTCATTTTACTTTTAATTGAATTAAAGTCATTGGCAGTAATTCAATACATGGATGAATATCCAATTCACAAAAATATCCATTTTTATTTTGGAGGAAGATTTTGAGCATAGGTTAGAGTTTGTGACATTTGGAACTTGGAAGTCATTTTCTAGATTCCTGGAAAAAGCACAGAATACAAGCAGTTCCATCTTACTTTATGTCTGTGGTAACCTTGCAGAATCACACAGGCTGAATACCCTCATCTGGAATACATGGGACCAGAAGTGTTTTTTATTTTGAATTGTTCTTATTTTGGAATGTAACGCATATATAATAAGCTAACTTGAGGCTGAGACATAAGTCTAAATATGAAATTAATTTAATTTCAAATACACACACACACACACACACACACACACACACACACATAGCCTGAAGGTATTTTATACCATTAATTTTGTATGAGGCATTTTGATGGTGACCTGTCATCAGGTCAGGTGTAGAATTTTCCACTTGTGTTATCATGTAGGTACTCAAAAAGCTTCATCTTTTGGAGCATTTAATATTTGGGGATTTGGGATTAGGAATGCTCATCCTGTATACTACTACACAGGGAAAAGTGTGGAGAAGCTCAGAGCTAAGGAGACAAGCATTTCGTTAATTTCTTAGTAACACACACAAGTAAACGACAACTCTCTTGAGTTTTACTGCAAAGGGTAGAAATGTCACAACCAGAGTAAAACTGCTCCAAAGAATGTCTCTACAAAGGTAATTATTTAGTATTCTGCACACTCTGCTTGCTTATTTAATCTATTAAATAGCACATATGTTTCAGACAGTGAGAAAAGCATCTGCCACCCCTGCAGAGGCATGACTAATGGGTCATTATGACAGCAATGAAAGAGTAACCACTTGCAGCCTGTAAAAACTGACTGACATTGATACTGTGAATTCCTTAGTTTTTGTTGTTGTTAATTACATAAAATTTAAGTCTCTAATGAATTTCAATTCAACCAAAGTAGGGCATTAGATGACTGACATGGATACTGTGAATTTCTTAGATTTTTGTTGTTGTTGTTAATTACATAAAATTTAAGTCTCTAATGAATTTCAATTCAACCAAAGTAGGGCATTAGATAGGAGGCAAAGTTGGTGAGGAATGACTTGTTAAAAATGCATACTCTGGATGCAGTATGCTTTATGGTCAGGGTTTAATACTTCCTATTGGACTCTGACTGATTTATCACGACTTCTTGGCAGACATGCAGCCTTTAAAATCATTTTCCTATCAGCATGCCCACCCAAAGTAGCAGAAAGTAACAAAAAATGTCTAGCCTATATAATTAAATTTGAAGGATAGCAGGACATTCATTTCAAGTAATTACTAAAATCATGCCTTTCTCTGAAACCTTTACATTTAATTTTAACTTCTTGAGGTTAGGGACTGGTTTTTAGTGCTCTGAGCTCAAATAGTAGTACGGAGCCTGAGACACAGCAGTTGCTATGAAACCTTTCCTAAGTAGATGCTAAATGACTAGATCATTGAGAATGACAGTTAAATAATCCAGGTTTGCTTCTACTGAACTAGCTAGGGGGGCTCAAAATAAGAAATTAATCCTGTCTACAATTAAGCTGGAAAACTTTTTCTCTGACAAGAAAAGCAGCCACACAAAACAAAAACAAAACATTGGCTTCAAAGTCAGAAAACATGGATTCTACTTCAATACCATTGCTTAATAAGAAAAAAGACGAGAAAGATATCTATCAATATAAGCACCTGAGCCTAGAGATCTGATATAGGTTGAGTAAAATTCTGTACTATCTGTATATACAAGCGATATCTTATGGAGGGGACTGTGTCTACAAACGAAATTCTTTCATGTTCAATGTATATCTTATCACACAATCTTACCCACCTAGGCTGAAGGTAATTTTATACAATATAGCTGTATTGCAGTGTTTTGACCGTGACCCATTATATAGTTAGGTGTGGCATTTTCCACGGCGGCATTGTACAACAACACGTTTAAATGATCACCAAACATTGCTATTCAAACAATAATGTGAACACTGTCAAAACATATCTGTGGTTGACAGGAAGCACCAGTGTGTGAAATTCACTTGAAAAAGTTGAAATATTTAGATTATCCCAAAGTGGACATAGTGAAAAGTTGAAATTACCTTTCACCAGTAATGTAAGACTGAGATATTGAGATTATGGAGTATCACTGTAGAATTCTATAATCTTGCCCTAAGAGCATTTCTGTAGAGGTAGAGAAAAACTTCAACCAAGGATTATTGTACATGTTTCTTGGTGTAAAAGAACAATAAATAGAAACTTCCTTTGGGTCAGTGCCAGTATTACTGCAAACAATGAAAGTGAAATACATAACGTAGTATAAAACTCAAAATGTAAAAGGTTGAAGGAAATCACGCAATTGTTACTCTGCTGAATGGAACAAGTGGATCTGAGGCTTAAAATTCTTAGGACTCATTCTCAGATCGTAGGCATGGTAAAGGTTCATTGCAAGATCATAGATACTTCTTAGAAAGAAACTAGATAGAACTAAGGCTAGATAGAACTAAGAAGCTAGGAAGAACGAAGAAAGTTTTCACAACTTTCATCCTTTCATTTAATATAATCTTAGATCTGTTCTCTATCCTTTATTATCTACCATATAGTTTATAAGTATTTGTTGAATAACTAACAATGGTAAGATACCATGGTGGGTATGAAATTTTAAAATAGGTAAAGTAATCCACATTATAAACAAGAAATTGATATGTGGTATATGTAAATGTCTATAATATGAATACAACAAGATAAGAGCTTACAAAGACATGTACACAATGTATTGGGGAAATATTTAATAACACTTAATTGTTTTGTGTGAGGAGAATTCAATTCATGCTAAAATAAAGCTTTTGCACATTTTATTAAAATATATGCAAAATACCCACCAGTGACATAATATGATTATTACTTCAACTTTGTGACTACATCTAAGCTTGTCATTTTTTGTTCTAGTTTACTTAGTAAACTACTGCTTGGTAAACAATGCTCATTTAGCTTCTCCTCAAGCTTTACCTAAATGCTGGTTTCAGAGTTTGACAATGCATGCACTTCCTCAATTTCTAAAAGTAAAACTGAGAAGTACTTCAGATTTAAAAAGAGAAATAGCAAGTATTAACAAGTTACAAATATTATGGGACATATTTTTATATATGGTCCTTAGACCAATATGAAGAAACATAAAGTCGGTCAAGGAATTGATTAGCAACCTGGCAGAAGGAACTACATACACTATTTGAATAATACACTAATACATAGAAAGGTTGTGGTAATGCAATAAAAAAGCACTAATAATATGGCAATGATAAATGGCAAATGTCCTATGCCTTTGTGCATAAAAGACCTACTGCAAATTGATTGTTCACCTTAGTAAATAAAATGCTCAGTACACTCTGAAATAAAGAAGAAGAAGAAGAAAAGAAGAAGAAGAAGAAGAAGAAGAAGAAGAAGAAGAAGAAGAAGAAGAAGAAGAAGAAACTCTCTTTTAAGAAGTATCCAGAAAGAGCTAACAGGTGGCATGGTGGTAAAAGGCTCTGAACTCTCACATGGTCGACTGCAGTTCAAGTCCCAGAACTGGCGGCTTGCTTTCTCACTTTCCCTCTCTCTTACTCTCTTGTTCTGTCCCCTCAAAGAAGTATACAGAAGGTGAGCTGTAGGAGGCATGGTGGTTAAAGCAATGGATCCTGTCTGACTGACTTTGTGGTTTGAGACACAGACCTAGCAGCACGAAAACCACACCAGGCAGGTATGCATGCATGCCCAAAATCTGGAGAGAATGGAGGAGAAGGGATTGCACTTGGAGGAGGGTGATTTCTCACTTTCCCTCTTTCTGTCTCTGTCTCATTCTCTATTTCTGGCAAGTGCACACACCCTGTGGCAAAATTCTTTTAAAAAGAGAGAGAGAAAAGTATAGAAAACATAAAATAAAACCTTTCTTGTTTTATATTTAACCATAATTTTACTCACCTGGGACACAAAATAAGTTTTTATTTTGGATGATGCTTTAAACAATAAATTTTACTAATCAAAGCTTTCTGCCAAACTAATATCAGTTCCTGACACTTACCCCACTTAAACAAC
Source organism: Tupaia belangeri chinensis (assembly GCF_000334495.1). NCBI lineage: Eukaryota > Metazoa > Chordata > Mammalia > Scandentia > Tupaiidae > Tupaia > Tupaia belangeri. The sequence goes on from NW_006159649.1 coordinate 2,364,359, forward strand.
AAGTATTCAGCACAGTCTCAAGTTAAAGGCTCGAATATATGTGTATGCTCCAAGACTCAAGCCAAAGGAAACTGACTGAATTACACAGGTCCACATGGGGACAAAGTATACCAGGAGTCTCTACTAGCCTAAAACCCTGGTTTTCTTTAGGGAGAAAGGTAAAGCTGTCAGTTTATTCATACTTGTGAGTATGAGGCTTCCACACTGAAGGTCAAATGATTGAGAAACACAAATTTGCCTCATAGTCAGCTTAATATTATCTTGAAATACTGCATGGGGTTATCAGATAAGCCAATCCAACATAGTCTCATCAGAGTCATTTGTCAACCATACCTCTGTAATATCTTCTGCTGATACATTGGAAACACACTTGCAAACAGCTTTATCTTCTACCAGCGTATCTATTAAAAGTCATGTTTAAAAAGGCATTTTAAAAAGGCATTGATTGCTAAGCTTGCAGAACGATGAACGCTACCCTAACTTTTAGCAATAAAAAGCCCAAGTGTTGAGGATGACTTTTGCTGATGTCATACAAATTATCCTTCTTTCTCCAACACCTTCCTGTACTACACAGAATGCACAAGCATTGTGAAGGGATAAAAGGAAATAAAGGCAAGAATATCAAGAAAAACCTAAAGTAACATACAAACCAAAGGCACGCCGAGGAGAAAAGTGTGGGAAGGTTGAACAGTTTTACTGTGGCAACAAAAACATTTGGGAGCTCAGGAAGAACTGTAAAAATGTAAACTGATTGTAATTTATCTTGTAGTTCTTCCTCTTTTTCCTCAGACATGTTTTTAAAATCTCAAAAGGAAAAAGAGGTCCTTTTTGTAAGACTCTTAAAAAGTACAAATCATTATCCAAGGGGACTTCACAAAATGTGTAGAAAATGGAATTAAAGTGTGAGGGTTTTTTTGTTTCGTCTTGTTTTATTTTTGTGTTTTGTTTCCCCAGTGCCAAAACAAAACAAAACTGAAATCCATGCATAATTTTCCTTTTTCTAATACATTTTTCCATAAGCTTTTTGAAGATTCCTAGCATTGTGTCAGCAAGTGAGTTCAACAGGCATTGACGCACCTCTAAGACTGTCGGCCCCCTTCAAGGACTTATCCCATCCTTCCTCAGGGGACGGAGATTCAGGGTTGGAGAGACAAGACTAAGCAAGGTGAGGGCTCAGGAATAGGGTCGGGAAGTCTACAATATACTCAACCACATTTTTATTAAAGGCTTAAAATTTAATAATTTGTCATCTAAACTCCATCAATCTATTTCTAGCTTCAATATGACTAAGATAAGCAATGGCGGCAAAATGAATTGATCCAAATATTCCATGAGTCCTTCAAATACTCAATAGTGGAAATCTAACCAAAAATCTATTTTAAAATGTCCAAACTGTATTACAGATGAAAATGCACAAGACAGTCCCTGGGCAGAACAATTATTCTATAGGCCTTAATATAAAACACCAAAGCAATTTATATTTATTGAATGCCTGCTACAGACAGGAAGGAAGTTTGCTTTAATTCTACTTCTGTAAATTGGAAAATTTAAAGCCTATTTCTGTGGGAACTTTAAACATTTGGGAGATATCTTCTGTAGATTCTTATTGTAGTGTAACAGAACCACCACTTCTCCTTAGCAAAAAAGAGTCTTGATGGAAAATGCTTATATATAATTTATCTTAATTAGGGATCACCTTATTTCTGAATCTAACCTACTACAATAAAAACAGAATCAGACCTACAATAAGTTGTATAAATATGGCTACTTGGTAAAATCTCTATAGGTGATATCATGAAATCAATGCTGCTATAGAAGTAGGATATCTTCTGACTAATATCATAAAATAAAGTTATACATATAAAAAAACAAAATAGATAACACAACACAAAAATACATAATAAAGAAACTCAAACAAAGGAGATTTATTTAAATATGCATTTTAAATAAAGCACCTAATATTATTTCCTGAATCATTAAGCTGAAAGAAATCGAAAAGAGAATTATTAGTAGGGAATATAAGGCGGACATCCATGCTGCTAATTACACCTTGATTATACCTGCCACGCTGTGAGGCAAGAGGTGCACATCAAATGCCCGCAAGGTTCGATCTTGACGTCTTTGTCATTTTCTGCACAAATTTTACAGAGCTGAAACGTGGAGCCCATTTCACAATATAGTTCGTATTGTTCCTGGAATTTAGAAAAAAAAGATGGAGGGCAATGTTAATGTATTTCTAGCATGGACTGGAATATCAACTTTTCTCAAGGAAAATGACTTAAAATAGATATTTCCCCCTTGATCCTGTCAGAATTATGTTACATTCAAGATTGTTTTAAATGGATAATTACAGCTTGGTCTCTCAGGTCCATTTTAAAAAGGTTTAAGCTTTTAGGAGCTCTTTAATACTTCAGATTATTTCATGTTCTGCACTGTTGCTTTAGGGAGAAACTTGCTTCAACATACAGTGAGATGACAGACCCGGGACCAGCAGATGGCAGAATGGTTGCCTCTCCATATTGTCCCATATTGCCAACCATGGTTTGAGTCCTGAACTGGGTGGCCTAAAACTCACGCTGTGTGTGTGTGTGTGTGTGTGTGTGTGTGTATGTGTGTATCCCAAAATCCTGAGAGGAGAATGAAGGAGAAGGGATTGTGGTATGGCCATCTCCCATGAGAAAGTGATTTCTTGCTTTCTGTTTCTCTCTTCCCCCGTGAGTGCACACGTCCTATAGCAAAATTCTCTCTAAAACACAATAACACCAACTACCAAAAAAAAGACAAACCATAAACCACACACACACACACACACACACACACACACACACACACACACAAAAGACAAACCTTATGGTCTTAAAAAGGTAATATAAATGACTTTATCTTTCTGTAGCCATTGCATGCTCACCTAATTTCTCTGCTGACTTGGAAATAAAATACAATTCTGACTGAACATTAAATTTTATTTCTCAGATATTGTTAGGAATTCAATGGAAGAAAAGCAATATTTACTGAACCCTTTTTTATCACAGGCAACATGGTCTACACTTAATATTTTGTATAATCACCAAAGCATAATAAGATAAATTAAATTTCAGAAAAGATACCTGAGGCTCACTAAGTTTAAATTGCTTTACTCAAATTTTAAATTAAGCCTCTAACTTTTAAAAGTGTATATGCTTTCCTTATATAACACTGTCAAGAAAACTCATCACTTCAGCAACTGAAAATTGTTTCATTAAACTTCTATTCTCTTGAATTCGTAAATGGTATTAGTATAGAGGATAGTAAAATTAGGAATTCTCAAATACTGAATCTACACCATAATGGAGATATACATAAATTATAAATGTAAAGAAAATAAAAAAGGAAGTGTCATTTAAGAGGAATACAAAGAAAAGAAATAATGAAATCTAGATTGGGTAAACAGAGACCAGAAGATAGATGAATGGTTATACCACTGGATTCCCTTACAGTTGATCATGGTTTCGTTTGCACACCCGGCATCTTAAAACTCACGCCGAGTATGTGTGTGTGCATGCCCTAAATCTCAAGAGGAGAATGGAGGTGAAGGGACTGTAGGTGACCATTCCCTCTGGGGAGTGATTTCTTGCTTTTTGTCTCTCTCTCTGTCTCTCAGGTGAGCACACACGCCCTATAGCAAAAAAATCCCTCTAAAAAAAAAAGATTGTGTAAATAATAATAAATCTTTTACTCCAGTAAGCTCTAATAAAATATCTGGCTTTCAGTAGAATAAATAAATGACAATATTTAGTCTATAACCTACCAAAAGATAATAATACTTGAGAGTAAAAGGTACCTACATGTATATACAAATATATGTAGATATACACATAATATATATGCACAGACACACACAAATAAATTGTGTCTACCATAATGTACAAATAGTTTTTAGGGAAATTAAGGACAAAGACAAGATAGAATGGATCAAAGTGGAAAAAGAAAAACAAAGTGATTCAAAACAAGTTGCTGAAGTCTCTGCAATAATAGACATATTGATAGTGGTTATGACTATCCAAAAAACAAATTTACAATTAAAAAAATTACAATAAGATAAAATTACAGATATAGAAGTCAGTGCAACCTAAGGAATAAGAATATTATTGAGTAGCTCAAAGAAATGGACCAGCAGATGTCATAGCAGTTAAGTCACTGAACGCCCATGGAGTTGACTGCAGTTTGAGTCCCAGACTTGGCAGCCTGAAACTCATGCCAGGGGCATGTGTGTGCATGCCCAAAATCCTGAGATAATAATGGAGAAAAGGGGGTCGTAGTGCGGCCAACCCACCTAGAGGGTAATTTCTCGCTTTCTGTCTCTCTTTGTCTCTCATGAGCACATGTGCCCTAGAGTGAAAAAACTCTAAAAAAAAAATTAGAAGAAGAAGAAGAAGAAATGTTATTACTCTTAAAAATGTATTTATTTTAAATTGCCAGATAGTGTATATACCCACCAGAGAGAGACAGAAAAACAGACAGAGAAAGAGAGAAGAGAGAGAGAGAGTAAGAGAGAAAGCACTCCCTTCTCCATTTTTTTTATCCTGTTGGGATTGGGGGCAGACATACACACATGCCCAGAGTGTTTTTCAACCACTGGGGCCAGGATTCAAATTATGGTTGGCCATGTGGGATTCAGCTCCCTTCAGCACTAGGCTATGGAGGTGTCCCAAGGGTTTATTTTTAATGGTAATTATGTAAAGAGAAACTGTCTCACATGAACATCCTTTTACACATATGAATATCACTAGATAATTTTTAAAATATAAATATATATTAAAATTTTAAAAATACTAGAAGTGCATATAAATATCAAGACATATGTTTCACATAATGCTATCAAGATAGCAGGGACTAAAACCTGGAAATGACAAATAAAGTAAATCCTTATCTACTATTTTCTAGAACACATCTAATTTCCCTCTGGCTTGGTTTTTCTCTCCCTTAAATCTTTATTATTTATTCTACAAAGCATAAACATCTCTAAATTATAAAACATTTTAAAGCTAGACTGTATGTAAAGCAACTATTCAAGTTCTCTTTCATCCTTTCCCTGATGCCCAATTTCGTTCACTTTCTCAGTTAAATTTTGCTACCAATTTGCATTTTTTTTGAGTATGCACATTTGTTCACATACGGTAATTTCTTCTTTTTGATTGACTGATAAAACTGAATTAACATGATATGACTTTATAAAATAAAATGTTACACAACTAAACTTTGTATAAGTGAATTTTTTTTTACAGAACCAGACACAAAACTTTCTAGGAGAGTATGTACAGCTACCTCCTTCCTAATGATGATGTTCTATAATACAATATAGACATACTGTATTATTTAATGTATTATGAAACATTTGATATTTATAAATTTTTGAAGTTAAAAAAATCACTGTTTTAAAAATTTTTTACTTTTATGAAAGTGCTACAAAGAATATTCTTTTGTACAGATCTTGTGTACATATACAATCAATACATAAAAGAAACTAGAGTTAAAAGACATTTTCATTTATGATTTTATAATTACTAAATATTAAGAAAGCCCTTATCAGAAGTTACAATAAAAATTAATTAGTAAAAACATTAAAAGTAACAAAAACTATAAGTTTTTATAATCTCATTATACAAATAATTTAAAATTTTTTTAATCAATCAATGAACAAATAAATAAGAAATTACCATGTGTGACCATATGTGCATAGTCAAAAGAATATAAATTTGTGGAAATGTTTTTAAGAGGTTTTTGCCTTTGGGCACAGATGTTCTCCTGAGGGGGAGAGACAGAGACAGTGAAAGGGAAAGTGAAAAATCACCCCCCAAAAGGGGATGGCCACACCACAGTCCCTTCTCCTCTTTCAATCTTGAGCATGCACACACATGCACCCGGCATGAGTTTAAGCCACCGGGTCAGGGACTTGAACTGCATTTGGCCATCTGGGAGTCCAGAGACGTAACTACTACACCACATGCTGTCCTTAAAATTGGTAGAAATATTAAACAGAGGAAATGAAAAGAATTGGAATCAGGGAGAGAATGAAGAAGAATTTGAAGAGTTTCTTTTACATAGTCTAGACTTTTTTAGAATTATTTATTAGCATAGTATTTAATTCTTGCTATTGGGCACATGTGCTCACCAGAGAGAGAAAGAAAGTGAGAAAGCCTGGTCTGCAACTCAAACTGCTATCAGTCATGTGGGAGTCCAGCACCATGCCACTTGGTGGCCCCACACAGTCTTGTTTTAAAATCTTTTATAATTTGAAGATCTTTGTGCTTTGTATAATAAAATAATACACATTTTTCTAAAAATAACCATATAGCATACTAAAAATCTAAAAGTAAAACAAAAAAAGATTTGCCTAGTTCCATCCCTGCTCATAATCTATGAGATTGCCAACAATGGATTTAGAAAAACATTATTATCTTTAATAGGCTTCAATTACCCATTCCATTCTAAAAGTTAATGCATATAATTATTGTAAACATTTTTGTAGCTTTATAAATTATGGTCCTCTCCACATACCTGTCTACATGTGAATTTATTTCTCTCTCCATATAAATTCCAGTGTTATATTGCAAGTGAGAACATTAATAACAAAGTTTTATCCAAAAAGGAGTAACAAAATTTCTCTTCGAACACTCTTAGAAATCCTTAAGTAGCTTTTGTATTAAATATCTCTGCATGACTGTACCCACAGGGTATGTATGTAGAAGATCTTATTTATTATTTCAAAGGTATTACAGATACTAGTTAATAACACTTACCCAGAAATTGTCCTTACCTGTGTAACTTTTATATGATCATGGGGTGTAGGTTCACATAATCCAGTTAAATCAGGATTATAACTCCTTCCATCAGGATAAAGATAACTAAAATTTAAACAGAAACAAACAAGTTCTAATTTCATTTGTTATTTCATTAGATTTTTTTCAGTTAAACACAGTTTAGTGTGCCCCCCCCAAGGGAGATTTTTGCTATAGGGCACATGTGCTCAATAGAGAGACAGAGAACAAGAAATCACTCTTCCCCCCTCCGCCAGGGAGGATGACCACACCATAATCCTTTTTCCTCCATTCTCTCATAAGGATTGCACACATGCACCCACCCCGCACACATGTGCCTGGCATGAGTTTTAAGCTGCTGTGTCTGCTACATAGGAGTACACCAATGTAACCATTACACCATCGGCTAGTCCTGAGTGTTTTATTTATTTATTTATCTACTTATTGAGAGGTTTTGCTATAGGGTGTGTGCACTCATCAGAAAGACAGAGAGAGACAGAGTGACAGAAAGTGAGAAATCATCCCCCAGGGGGGATGGCCACACCGCAATCCCTTCTTCTCCATTCTCCTCTTGGGATCTTGGGCATGTGCACACACTCGACCGGCATGAGTTTTAAGCCACCAGGTCCGGGTCTCGAACCAAGATCAACTACATGGGAGTCCAGCAACGTAGCTATGACGCTAACTGCTAGTCTCTATTTTTATATAATCTATATCAACAACACATTCTTTCACAGCTTCCATCATATCATAAGTAATTTTTACAACATTTAAAACATAGAAATTATTTTCATGTACGTAATACATAATGCCTATAGAATCAGTGACTGAGTAACCATTTTCAATTAAATATCTTTAATATATATATAGACATTCATTTTATGGCCTATTTTAAAATACTTTGAATGTACACCTATTTTACATCTTTCCTCTGAAGCACAGGTAATGTCAACTGCATCATTTTATACCATGTTTCAGACCACGTGAACAGAAGAACGGATCTCATTTGTTCTGTGCTAACTACGGTGCACTTTCTTCTGCTAGGTTTTTTGTTTTGTTTTGTTTTGTTTTGTTTTTGTTTGTTTGTTTTGTTTTGTTTTTTCCTGGATCAGAGAATAGCATTGAAGCATTTATTGATTTAAATAGTTCTAGCAATAGTACTACCATATTCAAGCCAGTGCAATCAAAAGAGGCTAGACAGAGGCCATACACTTTGCCTGGCTGCCCTCTCCTCCAAATCCCCAGTGTAAACAAAGAAAAATGAGAGCACAGGTAGAGAGGGATATACTGCCCAGGCCCATGTAACCAGGTATGTGACAAAGGAAGCCTGACTGGTTAAGCCTGCAGAGGGTGAGCCTTGAATATGTAGCAATTAAAAAACGTAGAGGCTTCAGCTTGTTCATAGAAGTAAAAGCTGTAGTAGTATTGTACGTAAGTCCTTTGGAAACCTGCGTCCTGCTGCACGTACATTTCTTGAGCCCCCCTCCCCACCATGAATGGGTACAACTTGAGCGCTAAGGTCCAAAGAGGTCTCCTGGAATCTTCACATCTGTAGAAACGGCAGCTGGGAAACAGTACTTGTGCTACTCTAAAGCCAGGGCACGCCTGTTATTTGCCTGGGGAACCAGGAGGATAAACTCCTGAATCCAGCATTGCCCTCCTGTGGGCTGTTTCCTTGGCAACACTGTGGTTTAGCCACCTCAGCCGTTCCTGGGCATTCTGTAGAATGTTGTTGACCAAGACAACTCGCTGACGAGCATTAAGTAGTTTCTTAACATAGGGGTCTAGATCCAGGGCCACTTTTTGATCCTCATTGATACGGCATAGTTTTGCAGCTAGGTTGTCAATTTGTTCCCAGAGTTCTACCTGACTCTCTCTGACAGCGTGCACATGAGAGTCGAGCTGCTGCACCGCGGGTCGCAGGAACTCCAGGAGCCCCTCGGCGAAGAGGTCACGGCCTGTGGGCCCCGCCACCGGGGTCCCCGCCCCGCACACAGCGGCAGAACCAGCCCTCGCCACCACGATTTGTCTCTTCTGCTAGGTTTCTATCACATTCCTTGCTGAAGAAAGCTGAGTCACATATTTCTCTTAAGTCACTTGGCAAAGCAAACGGCAAGAAAAATCAGAGTAATGAGGTGACACTGAGAATACAAGGAATGGATGAAGAAGATGGCTTATGAATAAAATAAATAAGAACCAGATACGTGAGTGCCTCCTATGAAGGGCTTAACAGATTGTTCAAACTTTGTGTTGGAGGAAAATTGCATTTTGAATTTAAAAAAGGAAGAGAACTTAATAAAATAAACAGCTTGCAACAAACTGGACATAGCTATCAACCATTTCATTCTAGCACAGGGATTCATTATTAGTATAAGTAAAAGGAGGATGTACAGAGAAAAGGAGGAGAAAGGACAAAGGGAGAAAGGGCAAGAATTAAAAATTACTGCATCATCAGTCAAATTGAAAATAAAATTAACAATTTGAGGTTTACAGAAGGCAAATGGAAATAAATTACTTTAAAGAGAATTTTTAAAATATACACAGTTTTACATCTACTTTAAACTACTTTTAAAGAGGGCTGGCTGTGGGACCAGCAGTTAGCATAATGGCTATGTTGCTGGACTCCCACGTAGTTGACCGGGGTTCGCATCCCGGACCCGGTGGCTTAAAACTCACGCCAGGCGTGTGTGTGTGTGTGCCCAAGATCCCAAGAGGAGAATGGAGGAGAAGAGATTGCGACATGGCCATTCCCCTGGGGGTGATTTCTCGCTTTCTGTCTCTCTGTGTCTGTCTGTCTGTCTGGTGAGTGCACGCGCCCTATAGCAAAAACCGCTCGTGACAAAAAGAAAACCCCCAAAAAAAAAAAAAAAAAAAAAAAAAAGGGCAGAAAAAAAAAGAGGGCTGGCAGGTGGCATGGTGGTTAAGAGCACTGGACTCCCAGATTGCCGACCATGGTTCAAGTCCCAGACCTGACTTTCTTACTTTCCTACTCTCTCTCTTTCCAGGTAAAATGAAAATAAATAAATGAATAAATTTAAATAAATAATTACTTAGAAAAAAACTATTTTTAAGTTCTAATTTATTGTCCAACAAAACATAAACTAGCATTATAATTTGATGTCAGAATATATTTGCTACAGCACATACTAGATTCAGTTAATTAGACTCCCTTAAGATGACTTTTAAAAAGATGAATAATGAAAACTAAGGAGCACCCATTTCTTATTCTTGAGACAAAAAGCAAACAGCTAAACGATCAGTTGCATTGTTCATTCTCTCTCCGTCTCCATCCCCTCCAGTCTCTTTTCCAAATTTGTGAGTTGTCAAAACCTGGACTCCATTTCTCATACTTACAATCCTTCCCGGCTGCCATCGATCAGGGCTTGAAATAAGGGCTTGTTATGAGGTATGGTCTGTAAGATATTGCCATCCCCAGTCACGTAGCCAATGGCCCACTGTCCCAGTCTCGTGCAGCTTAACCGGAAAATGTAGCTGTGAAACGTGGGAAAATGACATATAATGTTTAATTATATTCAGTTCCTACGTACTAAACAATGTGTTAGTTATTTTAAGCAAAAGAATAGAATCATTCAGAATTTCTGATATGTCTTTTAAGTTAACTTTAACACCATTGATTTCTCCATTTATTAATCTATAAAATAAACATGGATAATCTTTTTTTATTTGAATATCACAAAAGTTCTATGAGAAAATAAATAAAGGTGTAAAATCGTGTGTGATTTATTTACCATTACCATCAGGGGTGTTTTGTGTAAAAGTGCCAGAAGTATGAAACAGCTAAGATAAATATTTTTTTAAATACAAAAATAAAATGAATAAATAAATTTAGTTTGTCCATTTCATTCAGTAATTGAGATTGTTTCTACTGTGGAATTAAATATATTATCTTTAGAATTAATATATTAGGTTGTTAAAAAAAAACATGATATAGTTTTCTATGCGAAAACGCACCATGACTTTTCCGACAACTCAATATTAAAGTTATTAATTTTTAGTTATGAAACAACTTGTTTAAAACTAATATTGTTTGACCCAGACATGATGGCGTGCACTCCTACGATGCTATGTTCTGCAGAGTGGGCCACATGGGAGGCCTGGGCTCCATCACCAGTCCAACCTGTGGGTCAGGTGCAGTAATGCTCATCTGTAATCCTGGCAACACAGAGTGGTTAAGACATGAGTATCATGAGCTCAAGACTGGCCTGGGCAACCTAGTGAGACCCCATCTTAAGAAATGGGGTCCAGGGACCAGCAGTTAGCGTAATGGCTATGTCGCTGGACTCCCACGTAGTCAACCGCGGTTCGTGTCCTGGACTCAGTGGCTTAAAACTCACGCCGGGTGCGTGTGCGTGTATGCCCAAGATCCCGAGAGGAGTATGGAGGAGAAGGGATTGTGGTGTGACCATCCCCCATGGGGGGTGATTTCTCGCTTCCTGTCTCTCTGTCTCTCTCTGTCTGTCTGGCAAGTGCACACGCCCTATAGCGAAAACCTCTCCAAAAAAAAAAAAAAAAAAAGAAACGGGGTCCAGCCTCTGTGGCACAGCTGTTAGCATCCAAATCTGCAGAGTTGAAAGCCATATACCAGTCAAATCCTTGGCCCAGTTGGCCTGAAAACATGCCCAGTGCAGGTACGTGTGCCCAGGGCTCAGGCAGGTGACAGGAGGAAAGGACTGAAAGAGGAAGATCGTGTATAACCAAGCCCTGTGGAAAGTGCACCCTCTCTCTCATGTATACACATGTGTTCTATTATGAATTAAAATAATAATAATAATAATTTTAAAAGTCAGATGTGGGAAGGAGCCTGACTATAACTTTAACTGGGAGACCGAGACAGGAAGATCTCAACAGAGAGATCTGGTCTATAAATAAGTAAGAAAGTAAATCACACTGTTCCTTTCCAGCATTCCAGCCATTCACCTTTAAATAAATGCTCAAAAGAGAGCTGAACTATATTAATGAGGAAACAAACTACAGTTCAAGGTTGTCATCTACTCCTGTCAAATTCAGTATCTTATAATATGAAGTCAAAATAACCCAAAATATAAATTAAATGAAAGACAAACTCCTTTATATGAGTCTACAAAAACAGAGACACTGGGTACTAGCAGATGCATAATGATTACATTACTGGACTCCCAAATAGTTGACTGTGGTTCGAATCCTTGACCTGGTGGCTTAAAACGCACTGGGCATATGTGAATGTGTGCCCAAAATCCCAAGAGGAGAATGGAGGAGGGATTGAGTCTTGGCCATCCACTCTGGAGTGTGATTCCTCACTTTCTGTCACTCTGTTTCTCACTCTCTCTCTGGTGAGTGCATGTACCCTAGAGCAGAAATCTCTCTCTAAGAAAGAAAAAAAAAATAGAAAGACTTATCTTACATTTGTCATTATCATTTATTTATTCATTTAGCTATTTACTTATTTCAGTTTCCATCATTTCTCTTTATTGAAGCATACTGTACTCAATATTGCCACCATGATATCTATATATGGGTTTTACAATCTATTAAGTAAAGCAAAAGCAACTTAAATTTATATATATAAATCTTAAAATATATATATATA
>NW_006159649.1:2376907-2429298 GCF_000334495.1 Tupaia belangeri chinensis
TTATTATTATTATTATTATTATTATTATTATTATTATTAAATTTGTTATGGGGCACCAGAAAGAGACAGAGACAGACAGGGAAAGTAAGAAAGCAAGATGCCAGGTTCTCAACTTGAACGGCAGTTGGCCATGTGGAAGTCCAGCACCTCAACCACCATGCAGCCTGCTGGCCTCCCTGGAAAGGATTTTTAAGGAAATCTAGAAACCTATTGCTTTAAGGAGTCTGTAAATAAGAAATCAACCTGTCAATTACTGGTATCCATAGCCAGAACCTAGGTAAAATAATCCCATGCACACTTATGACTGTGATGCAAATGAGAGGTGCTGAAAAGACAGAAAGTCACTATACATTATAATTTGGAAGATCAATATTCCATCTTTACCATAAGAAATTAGTGTGATAAAATTCTTTCAAATAAGGAGTCCAACATTAAATAAAAATCTTAAAGATCTATGTGTACTATTGATCTTAGAACTTGCAGAGTATGACATTAAAATGAAAAAAAATAATTATTGCATAGAAATAATTGCTTCTTTGAAAAAATGTGTCATGGCCTTCCCGACAAGCTAATACAAACGACATTGTAGGCAATTTTTAAAGCAAATACATACATAGTTATACACTGAGTGGATAAGTATACTTGTGAAATTGTTCAATTTTTAACTAATGTTCTTTTCTCTGGCCTTAGCATTGTTTTAGAAAGCATTCCCCACACTGATTACAGAGGCGTTTCAAGCAATTCCCCTAGCTATAAGGTAACTGTACTAACGAGAACCACATCTGGCATCGTTAGGACATTTCTTTCTCTCATGCATTTTTTCCCTATGGCATTTCATTTGCACATTTTGATATCATTTGTGGCTGACCCTTTTACTGTAGCATCCTCTCCCCAAGCTCATACAGTGAATTTTTGCTTCAGTTTTAGCAGCTTGTTCTCTTCAATGGCATGTGTAACATAGCCACGTGAATTTGCGCATGTTGACAGGGTGGTAGACTTTTTTTAAAAAGTCTAACTTATTTCTGAAACAAAATGGCTTCTATATGAAAATATGTGCACCACTGGGCATTGAAATGATAGTATTCTCTCTCACTACATGGTGAGACTCTGAGACAGAGCTCCAGAGTTACTACAGCTGTACTCAGCACACGGCCTGCTACAGCGGACAGTGCCTACCAGGTGTCTAATGCAGTTCTAGATGGGTTAGAGAGGAAGGTGCATTGAGCCGAGGAAGTAGCAGGTATTCCAATCCCAGATTTGCCACTAATAAAGTATGATTTTTTTGGTGAAAGACAGAGTAGTTGAATCTCTGTGACTCTCACTATTATCATCTGAAAAGTAACCACTATCCCACTCACTCTTCCTAGGACATTACATTTTTTTTTCAGTATATAATTCTTATCCTATAAGGAAACATGAGGTATTATAGGAAAAAAAATTTAAGGACATAAAATTGGCTTGAATTGTAAAAATGGGTTTATATAATATTTATGCACATATATGTATTTATCATGTGCTTATATATATAGTTATACACATTTATAGGTACATATATGTATTTATCATAGAGCCTAGTTAAAAATAGGACATAAAATGCATCCATTTATTTTGTCTTTAGTACAATATTCAAATACTTAAACCTACCAATACAATTTTGCATACAAACACAAGTACTATGAACACTGTCAGTATGTTTATACACATTCCAATTTGAAAAGCAGAACTCTGTGGATTAATGAATCTCTAACTTCATCAAATTACATAGTAGAACATTTTCTTTCACTTTATGAACACTAAATTTCAGAATAAGCCCAACATATCAAGTTAAAGGATTCAATGAAGAAGCATAGTTTTGGTTTACTAGCTTTTCATTCACACACCCTTGCCTTTAATATATTTTCTTAGGAATGAACCATAAAGGATTTTTCACATGTAGGTAAATAATATTAACTGCTGAAAAGCTCTCACCTTCCAGGTTTGGTGCTATACTTCTGTAGCCGAGCTTTCACTTCATCGTATGTGAGAAATGCCATGTAGCCAGGATGTGTTACAGCTAAAAAATTCCAATTTCGTAATATAGAACCCCAAGGCTAAAAATACAAATAAATTAAAAGCCATTACCCAGAGAATATCAACTGCTGATTGTACACCAACCCATCATTTCAATGCACTTAATGAAATCCTTCTGGATATTTTAAAATGAACTTATGCAGCTTAGGTCAACCTTTGTTAGCTAAGAGCAAACATGCAATAATAGCTTCTTTTCTCCACCTCTGGGGAAATATAATCAGACAGAAAACAGTTTTCTGAGAAACAGAATACAGAAAACAGAAAGGAAAACTCCACAATCCTAAGAGCTTATTCTCAATAAAGCATTTGAGTTAATCTTGGAACATAAACTACATAACTATTTAATTCGAAATACTCTAACTTTGAGTCCAAGTCCTTAAAAATGGCCGACAAGGACTTGACTACTACCACCAGGCCTCTGAGAGTTTGATGCCTGGTTTCCTTTCTGTCCTCACCTGCTGAAGTTCCCATTTGCTGCCTCTTCTCCAGACATGATGACCATTTTGTTATTGCTGGGACACAAAAATCCTTTCCTACTTTAAAATCGTTAATATTTCCTGATTCATTTACCTGAACGTTCTTCCCCTAAATATACATAAAAATCTCTTTTCATAAGTTATTTTCTCAATCAACCCTTCTCAGATCCCAACTAATAAACTGTTACCTCTTTTACCTTACTCATCAACCCGTGTGCCTGTCATGTTTACTTGTAGACCTTTGGGTGCCTCATTTTATAAAATAAGCAACCATATCATAGAGTATAAGTGTTTGGCAAAGGTTCCCTGCTAACCATAAGCTAAAAGGGGCAAGAAACATACCGAGACCTACGGGCATTGTCAAATACATAGTCACCGGACAGGTAAAATCGTCGTTGAAGAGCTCCTCTGAATAATGAGGTGACTAAAAGGCTAATGTTTCTTCCAGGGAAAGGGCTACCATGCTCACATTTGGCTTATCCCCTCACAACTGCAAACTCAGTCAAGGGTTAGTACTTAAAAGCGAATTGTGTCAAACTCTTTCATGTAAATACTTGGTCTGTATCAATGCATCATTCTTTCTTTAATCTGATTAGTTGTCCCTGCAGTTACCATGGCAAGAGAAAAAAGGCAGTCAGTGACAGACGACTTTGCTTGAGGGTGTGGATGAATCATCTGCACAATATTTTTAAGGCTAAAGCTACATTTAGTCCAAGGAATTGGCGGCATACTCCAAGCAAAGTGCCAAATTGTTAACTCAAATCTTCTACAGAAAAGAAAGAGAAAAAGGTGCTTTATATTGCCAAGAAATGCTGTTGAAATAGCTATCCTGGACATGATTATTACAGAGAATTCCTGCTTTTGTTTGTTTTGAGGCTTGTTCTTCATTATTATTAAGCAACTTCAAAATTTACAAGGTAGATTTCCTCAAGGCTCATACCCCTTGAGAGGAGGCTAACAAGGGAAAGAATGATTCAGTATTAGAGTTTCTTTATTGACACAACAAGAAAAAAATTCCTGATATTTCCCTCATCGCACTAAAATGTCTAATTGGGAGAAAAGGAGTTCTGGTTCGGTTCACATAGTTAAAAAAAAAATTATGTTTTTCATTTTCTTCTTAAGGCATGACTAAAAATTGCATAAAATAATATTTCGAAGAATATCAACACACATTAAAAAAGAAATCGAGTACTAACTGCTATTCTGGACACCAGTTTTTGCTGTATTTTATTTTGTTCCCTCAGCTACAAAGGATAAGATGGAAAGAATATCAGACAAATATTTGACTCACTTCCATTTAAGTCTGCAGAAAACAATGGAGGAGCTGGGTTTCTTTTTTTTTTTTTATAGGTATGCTGAACTTTATAAAGAACCAATACACATATCAAAATACAAGTGGGGACAAAAATGAAAGTGGAGTTTAGATCAATTGCTGCAGTATTTAGTAACATTTCTTAGTACATAATCCAGAGGGCCAGCTTGTAATTGCAAAAATATTTATGTAATAGAAAGAGTCTGTGTACTGTTTTTCTTCTGAATGCAACCCACTCAAAACAGTCAGAAACACGTGGTAGTGATTTTTTTCCTTTTAAAAATATCTTGCCAACTAATGGCCTAAAGAAGGCAAATAAAGTGCTTTGTAGAGTAAGAATTGTTTTGGTATACTGGTTTTTCAATGAAAGGACGTTTTTTATACATACAAAGCTAAAATTATTTGGAGGGTTTTAAGTCCCTCCATTCTCCCAAGAAGTGCCAATTCTGACTTGCAACTTCATGCTGGAAGATGGACATGGGCAGTCTAGATATTCTCCATGATTCTTGGCTACAACAGGTGACTTTCTCCTCTTTCATTTCCCTCCCTATTGCATATGCTAAAACCTTCCCCCTAAATACTCTTTCCTTATCTTGTCACCCCTCAAATTAGTACCCCATGTCTGAACAACCCAGTCTTCTCTAGTCATGGGGAGAATGGAAGTAGAAGGGGAACAACAGTCCCAAAAGGGGAAGAGAAAAGCAAAATCCTTATATTTCCATTCCAAGACGGTAGCACTTGCCAAACTAGCATCTCACCTAAGAGGAGAAAGGAAAGGAGAAAGAAGAAAGGAGGGAAGAAGAGTAAACAAGAAAGGTAACATTCCGATGACTCCCTGATTTCTGTTTGAGTTCTGCCTGAATATAAAAATAGAGTTAAGAGAAAAAAAAAAAAATGCTTGCTGTCTTTTTTCATTCTCTAATCAATTCTCATCTTTATCTTCTGGCCCCTACTGAGTCTTTCAAAGCGTTATGCTAACTTTTCTACTTTAGACTCCAAACCCTACAAGTTGACCTTACTCACTTTCAAATCCACTTGGCTAAATACTGTACTCTCAATAATTTATAGTGAGAAGAATACACTGCCAATTAACCATCAATATCCTACTGCAGTAGAATACAGGCTTGTGAACTTACAATATTAACAAAACCTATGCTTTTCATATAGAATATATCACATAAGACTTCAATCAACCAACATACTTTTAAATTCAAATTTTGAAGTTTTGTAAAAACAAAAGATCAACCAAAGTAAAAATATCTTCAAGCTCAAAACCAATTTATCATATTTTAAGGGCCAGTCTGGCTATAAGCAAATCATTTAAATAATGACTATAGAAAACAAAAGATGTGAAAAATCTCAGAAATACATGGGATTCACAGGAGTTGTTTGCTACTTTTGTAATTGTATTTTAAGAGATTAGGCATTCTTTGGCCCAGGTAGGATTTTGGTTTCGTCATCTGAAACTTTCGCAATAGCTCGACTGAAAAAGTTCCCTTTCCTCTCTCAATCCAGTGGACATCAACAAGAAATATACACTGTTAAGTATTAAGGATACTTGGACTGTTTTAAAGTGAAACAGCTTATAAGAAAATATGTGCACATATTAAGTAGCAGTTTGGGTAAGCGTTTAACCAACATTAAATTGCCCTCATACCTTTAATATATTACTCTGAGGCATTCTAGCATTTAGTATCCACACTAAAAAGCCATCCAAGCTCCCCACAAAAAATACACACTTTCTAGAGAAAGCAGTTAGGTTTAATGCATGAAAGTTACTGTTGTTCTTTTCCCGCACAAGGTGAAGAAGCAATACTGAGAATGCCGTGTATTTTGTTAAATACATTAATTCTGCGAAATGATCAGAAACCTCCAAAGAAATGAGAGGTTCCATTATAAATGATTAGTATTGGGGAACACAATTCTTTTCTGAAATGTATCTGTAATCTTGGATAGACCAGGTCCAGTCATGGTGTCTCAGGCAGTAGGGCAGTGCTGTTCAAGGCTGGAGCGGTGTGGAAGGCACAGACTCTATTCTTGCCCCAACCTGAAGGAGGCAGCATATGGTAGAGCATGTCTGTAATCCTAGCCACCTGGGGAGCTGTGGCAACAGGATTGTGGCATGGCAGGGAACTATGAAAAACACGTCTTTCCATCCTGCTTATTCCCTCTCGACTATCTCTCCCCTTTTCTTTCTCAACTTAAAAAAGAAAAAAATCTTTTTTATTTTTCTTAAGAGAGCAAGGTTTATGCTATAGGGCATGCATGCTCACTGGAGAGACAGAGAGAGTGACAGAAAGTGAGAAATCACCCCCAGAGGAGATGGCTACACTGCAATCCCTTCCCCATACTCCTCTCAGGATCTTGGGCATGCATGCACCTGGTATCAGTTTTAAGCTACCAAGTCTGGGACATAACCATGGTCGACTTCGTGGGAATCCAGTGACATAACCATTATGCCATCTTCTGGTCCCCCCTAAAAAAAAATCTTTACAGAACCATAAACTGACAACCTATGTATACCAAGAGAATAATCATGAAACCACTATACAGGTTAAATGAGAAAAATAACACTTTCTATAGTAATTTATCTAATTTTTTATCCCATACAGCAAGGTAGAATTGTGATTTTGAAACCATAATAAAATAAAATGTATAGTGTATGGATTGTTGACAGGAGCTAATCTGTCTTCCATTAATGACTTCTTTCACAAATTAGACATTAATACCATGTAATATTGTTTCCTTACATAAATCTTTCACCCAATCCTTGCTGGCTAGTGCCAAGCACAGTAATAAATCAGATAAATAAATTTCATAGAAGATGGAAAACATGAAATCAATATTCTACTCTAACATTTGTGGGAAGCATGTTTCAAACAGAAGAAAACTTATTTTTTAGGGACCAGCAGTTAGTGTAATGGCTATGTCTCTGGACTCCCATGTAGTCAACCGCGGTTCAAGTTCCAGACCTAGTGGCTTAAACTCATGCCGGGCACGTGCATGTGTGCCCAAGATCCTGACAGGAGAATGGAGGAGAAGGGATTGCAGTGTGGCCATCCCCCATGGGGGGTGATTTCTTGCTTCTTGTCTCTCTGTTTCTCTCTTTCTGGCGAGTGCACGTGCCCTATAGCAAAAAAATAATAGTAATAATAATAATTATTATAATAATAATAAAATTATATTGGAATAAAAGTAAACTGGTTTCTGATTAATTTACCTTACTTACTGCATTGTATATTACTATAGTCATAAAAATTTTAAGCAGGGCTTTTGAATTACTTTAGTTGAATCTCATAGTTCATATACATTTTAGTGGCAGAGTCAAACCCAGAACACAGATTTCGAGTCTTCATGTTTAGGGTAATTCCATTAAGACTACAAAGGAACAAAATGATGGACGTGCTTTGTAATAGCTGTGTGGAAACAACTGCAGAGGTTCAATCAGCAAAACAAACAAACAAAAGAGGAATGTTCACCTCAAAGTTGTTTATGTTGAGAAAGCTTTAAATAAAAATACTACATTTCCTCAAAAAGAGTTTCATTAAATCTACACTGACATACGGTCCTGATGGAACAGCATATGAGAATGGACGAATTAAAATCATATTAATGAGGGGTACTTAGTGACAGGGAGAAATGCCCATTACATAGCGTGGAGTGACAGGGCGATTTGTACAACAGCACACCACACCACCGTACACCCCGGTCAGAGTAGTTTCTTCTTTGTCTCTAAGTTTATTTCCCTTTTCACCTGCAAAATACTGAAGGCAAACAGGGAGAAGTTGGGATGTAACTTTGGCAAATGCCAACTGTAAATAGTGCATTCTATCAAATAATAGGCTAAAAAATTTCAGCAAAGTAAAGTGAGAAACTTAATAGTCAGTTGAAAGCAAAGCACCTTT
Organism: Tupaia belangeri chinensis; assembly: GCF_000334495.1. Lineage (NCBI taxonomy): Eukaryota > Metazoa > Chordata > Mammalia > Scandentia > Tupaiidae > Tupaia > Tupaia belangeri. The sequence continues at coordinate 2,384,671 of NW_006159649.1, forward strand.
AAATAAGTCTTCTCAAAGCTGAATAGCAACCATCAAGCTCACGACACCTGATACTCCAAACAGAAGCCTAATGACTCTAAACTTACAGCAATTACTAAACACTTACACTATTAAAATGACAGGTTATCAAGAAGAAGGCTATTTTCCATATCTTTGTGGATATGTGCATAAGCTTGAGAGAGAAGAGAGAGAGACACATATATGGAAAAAAGAAAGGGAGAGAGAGAAGAGAAGATGGGGGGGGTGGGAAAGAAAGGGTAGATATATTACAAAAGTATAAAGCTTACCTGGAATAGCCTAGTAAAAATATCAAATTCAAACACTGAAATGTAATCATTGCAAGTTAAATCAATTGTTGATTTCAGAGCCATTGCTTCCAGGCCAGAGCTAATCTGATGAACCTCATGAAGGCACTGTCTGAATACTTTCCATGGTACAATCGTTCTGCACAGGGAGACAAAATCAGTAATTAAATCAAGTGTCACTGAAGAAACATCTTCCATTGAAAAAGCACTTTTCAATCCCAAAATTTATGTAACTGTATATGTATTACAAGACAAATAGTTGAGAATATTGTTCATAATTCAGAACACATGTAATGGGTTCTGCAAACTTGCTTAGTTTGCTTCTGCTAAGAATATGACAAGAACCTTAACTTTTCTCCCAAACAGTTCTTGGCTGTCAAGATATTTTAGAATTATATCTGAAAGAGGGCAACATGTCAAAGTCCTATGTGACATGGCTTCTAAGTTTCTATATACAAGGTTCTCTACCAAGGAATCAAGATGCAATTCTCTACTTTTCAAAAATAGTTGCAAGATGGGACTAGTAGGTGGTGTTGGTTACAGATGCTGGAGTCATACTCAAACCCAACTGTGGTTCAAGTCCCAGACCTGGCAGCTTGCTTTCCCCCTTTTCTCTCTGTCTCTCTCTGGAAAAATGTAAAAAATGACAATAACCAATGGAATTAAATAAATAAATAATTCTTTTAAAAAATAGCTGCAAGATGATGGGTCATTTAATGGTGGGAATGCTTTATTTTTTGCATAAAAAGTATAATCCTTATCCACTGTGTCAGGAAGATTACTGGGTGAAGTCACCAGTACATTTCTGATGTCATCTTGATAAAAAGGATCAAAATATGGCCTTTCCTATTAATGCAAAGGGAAGTCATAATTCTCTGAACTGACTAAAATGGTTGTCTCACAAATAAATAAATTTATCCAATATTTATTCATTACTTACTTTTGTTAAATATCATTATTCAAAAAATTTCATAGGTAATACATATTTATGTTGCAAAGATTTAGAAGATCAAAGAATGGTGCACAAGGAAAAGTCTCTCTCCCAGCCTTTTCTTCCTAACCAGCTCCAACATTCACTATCCTCCTTCCACCATGAAAATTAGAAATTGGTTATTCCTTAGTTAGGCTTCCTCCTTCCAGAATGGTCTATGTCTACTCCTGAATAGATGGAAGAAAGAAACCATTATTTTTTTATGTTTCTTTACTATAGGGTGTGTGCACTTGCCCAAGAGAGACAGGGAGAGAGAGAAAGCGACCCATAATCCCATCAGGCAAATGGCCATTCCACAATCCTTTATCCTCCATTTTCCCCTCAGGATTTTAGGCATACATGCAGACATGCAGCTGGTGTGATTTTTTCAAGCCTTCAGGTCCAGGACTCAAACCACACATTGTCCATGTGGGACCCAGACACATAGCCTAATCACTATGCCACCTGTGGCTCGCAAAACCATTCTTTTTAAAAAAAATCTTAAACTGCAGTTTCACAAAGACTACATAAGAGCTATATACATCTTCTTATAAGACAGCAAATATTGGGACCCACAGATGGCGTAATGGCTACATCACGGCAGTCCCACGTAGTCAACCTCAGTTCTAGTCCTGGACCTGGTGGCTTAAAACCACACCAGGCATGTGGGCATGTGTATCCAAGATCCCAAGAAGGGAATGGAGGGGAAGGGACTGCAGTGTGGCTATCCCCCTGTGGAGTAATTTCTCGCTTTCTATCTCTGTCTCTGTCTCTCTGGCAAGTGCACATGCTCTATAGCAAAAATATTACTAAAGAGAGAGAGAGCACGCAAATATTTAAATCTTAGTGTTTTGTTTTGTCTTTCCCCATTGTGTCTCTTGAGAAATACAAGACTCAGGCAGAATAGATTAAATCTGCCTGGCTTCATCTGATACTGATGTTCTCAATGAAGCATCACCATAAAGATATGACCTGGTATTCATTCATAATTATCAGTAACAGTAGTTGTTGAACTTCAGTGTGCATCCAAATCATCTGAGGAAGTTGTTCACAGAGTGCTGATGTGTACCTAAGATATCCTGTAGGACTGGGGTGGGGTGAGAATGACAGTTCTGTGACGCTGATGCTGACGCTACTGGTCTAGGAACAACACTTTGAGAGCCACTGATCTGCGACATCTAATTGCTAAGGCAAGGCATTGTTGGGAAACAGAATCACTGGAATACAAGATACTATCTCTGTCTTTGAACGACAATACTACAGGGCAGAAATAAGAGCTGGAATGCTAAGAAATACAGAGGGAGCCCGGCAGGAATAGGGAGCTACTGTATGATACCGGAACCATGTGGGAGACCTGGGTTTAGATCTTGGGTCGACCTGAACAAGCCAAGCATGCGTGTGCATGTCCATACTCATGGCTGGCAAGGAGAGGACCACACCATTGTGAGACTCTTTCAAAAATATCTTTCTTTCTCTGTCTTCTCCCTCCTTCTCTCTCTCATGAAAGAAAGAAATAAAATAAACTAAAAAAAAAAATGCAGAGGAGTAATATATTAGGAAGTGCTAGTTTACATGCAGTGAGAATTGGAGGGATTCTGGAAGCGGAGTCTGTGGAAAGAGGCATAAATGAAGAATGGGGGCAGGCTTATAATACAAGGCTGTATTCTTAAGAAAGTTTAGGTTTGATGTAACATAAAAGAAGAAAAATACAAGACTTAATACCCCCAAAGGCTTTTCTCTATGTATGAAAAAAACAGGAAACCACAGAGAGCTGAAGAGGGACACCACATCAAGCACCATTTAGAAGAAACGCACGTCAGGCTCTGATTAAGGTTAACAAAATGCTGCTGTTGAAAAAGAACAAGAAAAACTTTTAATAATGTTAGAAAGCTATTGATTTCCAGTGAACGGGAAATGTGCAATTATGTCCAGCTTCATTATAGTTACCATGAAAGTATTGCCTAAGAAGCACATTTTTCTTTTCAAAAAGTTTCAAATACTCAACACACAAAATAAACATGAACCATAAAGTCTAGAGTAAAAATAATGAAAGAAGAGACTTGCCAATGGTATGGGGGTCAGTATGAAAAAGCTAAGAGTTTTCTTTCATTTTATGTATAAAACATAAATAAAAAAACCAAACAAAATATAAAAAGATTAAAAGTTTAGCAAACGACATCTTCGATGTCTGTTATCACAAATTAAGTAAAAATTACCCTTGTCCAGTATTTGAAGTACATGTAGATTATAACTTCTTTTGACTACTTGATGACTTCCTAGAGCAAATTATACAAAAATGTACAATTTCTCAAAGTTTATTCTAACATACCACATTTAAAACAAGTATCAGTATAAATGAACTTTATCACAGCTCTCTTATGATAAACCTAAAGCCTAAACAGGCATTCGCTCACTAATGGTAGTAACAGAGATGATTAAGAAGCCAGGGCACATTATTTAGTTACTACTACTACTTTTTTTTTTTTTTGGCGGGGGGAGGGGTTTTTGCTATAGGGTGCATGTGCTCGCCAGAAAGACAGACAGAGACAGAGACAGAGACAGAGACAGAGAGACAGAAAGCGAGAAATCACCCCCCTCCATTCTCCTCTCAGGATCTGGGCATGCATGCACATGAGCCCTGCGTGAGTTTAAGTCACTGAGTCCAGAACTCGAACCGTGGTTGACTGCATGGGAGTCCAGCAACATAGCCATTACACCACATGCTGGTCCATTATTTAGTAACTTCTAATATACAGAACTGTGTACAACAGATAACCCTTTGATGAGCTCAGCAAACACCTACTATGTTTAGCAGGTGGGAGACAGAAGCAGAGGGGAACTTCATTAGTAAAGAATAGCAAGAGTAGAAAGATGTATTTAAAAAGAAATAAACATACAAAAAATTACTTCAATCTACCGCACAAAGGATCTAAACTGTACAAAGAGGATTGTAAATGGCTATCACATTATTTTCCAAGGTGTTCAGTGTTTGGGGAGGGAGAAGATCAGAAATGTTTTCATACCTTCAACTAAATTAGTAACAACACTGTGGTGGTTCCTACTACCTCTTCCCCTAGAGATGAAGCTAGTGAGAGAAAATATTAATAGCAAATTACAAAGAAACATCTCTGCGCTGGCAGAAACCTGGGAAAGGAGTGAAGAAAAGAAAACAAATGGAATGTAACTAGGCCAACTAACCTTCAACGTCTTACCGATTCGTAAAACTTAATATGTTCTATTTGTCACTTACCATTAATTGCCAGCTGAATTAATTTTAAAATACACTGAAAGTCACACATAACTGTCAATCTATAAAAAATGAAATATATGATTGACAAAGGCTATGATGTTTGCAAGCAGGAAGTTTTGTATACTTTTCTGGTGGGAATGAGAATTCAGATAGCACATCACATGGGAAACAAGACCAAAGGATAGCCTGACAATAATATCATAAGATTTCAGGATTTTTAGGCTCCCACTAACAACAACAGTGGTCATTTATTGATAACTTAGAACCACTCATGTATACTGTATGATACCGGAACCATGTGGGAGACCTGGGTTTAGATCTTGGGTCGACCTGAACAAGCCAAGCATGCGTGTGCATGTCCATACTCATGGCTGGCAAGGAGAGGACCACACCATTGTGAGACTCTTTCAAAAATATCTTTCTTTCTCTGTCTTCTCCCTCCTTCTCTCTCTCATGAAAGAAAGAAATAAAATAAACTAAAAAAAAAAATGCAGAGGAGTAATATATTAGGAAGTGCTAGTTTACATGCAGTGAGAATTGGAGGGATTCTGGAAGCGGAGTCTGTGGAAAGAGGCATAAATGAAGAATGGGGGCAGGCTTATAATACAAGGCTGTATTCTTAAGAAAGTTTAGGTTTGATGTAACATAAAAGAAGAAAAATACAAGACTTAATACCCCCAAAGGCTTTTCTCTATGTATGAAAAAAACAGGAAACCACAGAGAGCTGAAGAGGGACACCACATCAAGCACCATTTAGAAGAAACGCACGTCAGGCTCTGATTAAGGTTAACAAAATGCTGCTGTTGAAAAAGAACGAGAAAAACTTTTAATAATGTTAGAAAGCTATTGATTTCCAGTGAACGGGAAATGTGCAATTATGTCCAGCTTCATTATAGTTACCATGAAAGTATTGCCTAAGAAGCACATTTTTCTTTTCAAAAAGTTTCAAATACTCAACACACAAAATAAACATGAACCATAAAGTCTAGAGTAAAAATAATGAAAGAAGAGACTTGCCAATGGTATGGGGGTCAGTATGAAAAAGCTAAGAGTTTTCTTTCATTTTATGTATAAAACATAAATAAAAAAACCAAACAAAATATAAAAAGATTAAAAGTTTAGCAAACGACATCTTCGATGTCTGTTATCACAAATTAAGTAAAAATTACCCTTGTCCAGTATTTGAAGTACATGTAGATTATAACTTCTTTTGACTACTTGATGACTTCCTAGAGCAAATTATACAAAAATGTACAATTTCTCAAAGTTTATTCTAACATACCACATTTAAAACAAGTATCAGTATAAATGAACTTTATCACAGCTCTCTTATGATAAACCTAAAGCCTAAACAGGCATTCGCTCACTAATGGTAGTAACAGAGATGATTAAGAAGCCAGGGCACATTATTTAGTTACTACTACTACTTTTTTTTTTTTTTGGCGGGGGGAGGGGTTTTTGCTATAGGGTGCATGTGCTCGCCAGAAAGACAGACAGAGACAGAGACAGAGACAGAGACAGAGAGACAGAAAGCGAGAAATCACCCCCCTCCATTCTCCTCTCAGGATCTGGGCATGCATGCACATGAGCCCTGCGTGAGTTTAAGTCACTGAGTCCAGAACTCGAACCGTGGTTGACTGCATGGGAGTCCAGCAACATAGCCATTACACCACATGCTGGTCCATTATTTAGTAACTTCTAATATACAGAACTGTGTACAACAGATAACCCTTTGATGAGCTCAGCAAACACCTACTATGTTTAGCAGGTGGGAGACAGAAGCAGAGGGGAACTTCATTAGTAAAGAATAGCAAGAGTAGAAAGATGTATTTAAAAAGAAATAAACATACAAAAAATTACTTCAATCTACCGCACAAAGGATCTAAACTGTACAAAGAGGATTGTAAATGGCTATCACATTATTTTCCAAGGTGTTCAGTGTTTGGGGAGGGAGAAGATCAGAAATGTTTTCATACCTTCAACTAAATTAGTAACAACACTGTGGTGGTTCCTACTACCTCTTCCCCTAGAGATGAAGCTAGTGAGAGAAAATATTAATAGCAAATTACAAAGAAACATCTCTGCGCTGGCAGAAACCTGGGAAAGGAGTGAAGAAAAGAAAACAAATGGAATGTAACTAGGCCAACTAACCTTCAACGTCTTACCGATTCGTAAAACTTAATATGTTCTATTTGTCACTTACCATTAATTGCCAGCTGAATTAATTTTAAAATACACTGAAAGTCACACATAACTGTCAATCTATAAAAAATGAAATATATGATTGACAAAGGCTATGATGTTTGCAAGCAGGAAGTTTTGTATACTTTTCTGGTGGGAATGAGAATTCAGATAGCACATCACATGGGAAACAAGACCAAAGGATAGCCTGACAATAATATCATAAGATTTCAGGATTTTTAGGCTCCCACTAACAACAACAGTGGTCATTTATTGATAACTTAGAACCACTCATGTATCATTTAGAAATCTTTTGATGATAAAAAAGTGATGGTTCTGTTCAATTCATGTCATGAGAGACAAGAACTTGGCATTCTATACAAGCCTATAATTCTAATATTGGATAATGAGTCCCAGTATAGCTACCAAAAATCGAGAGTAAATATCTTTTTTTTTTTTTAAATTAAGGTTTTTGCCACAGGGCACATGCACTCCCCAGAAAGGTGAGAGACAGAGAAAAACAGTGAGAGGGAAAGTGAGAAATCAGCATCCCCTAAGGGGGATGGCTATGCCACAGTCCCTTCACCTCCATTCTCCTCCTGGATTTTGAGCATGTACACACGTGCCCAGCATGGTTTTCAAGCCACCAGGTCCAGGTCTTGAATCATGGTCAGCCATATGGGAATCCGATCTTTTAACCAGTATGCCACCTGCTGACCCCCAAACAGTAATTATCTTTAAAAGTTTTGAAGAACTATACCCTCCCAAAGATCACAGGATCACTCAAATGCAGGGAAACAAAACTGGAAAGGTGCCAATGCAGCAACTTACAAATCACTTAGTCTTCCAGCTTGCCTCTCCCAGAGGAGTGCATTAGTTATCCAATTTGAGAAAAGTAAAAGAAATGGAAGATCAAAAACGTTACTGTAGATTGAATCAAAAAAGCTGAAACATTTTAATGAGACTATTTATAAACAGTTGTAGGTTTTATTTTTTAACTGATGGAGAAAAAAACATTCCATGTAACAAAGGTGTAAAGGCTAGGGTGTTTATGAGCAGGAACCTTTTTTTTTACTCTTTTTAGAGGTTTTTGCTATAGGGCGCGTGCGCTTGATAGAAAGAGAGAGACAGACAGAGAGACAGAAAGCGAAAAATCACCCCCCAAGGGGGCTGTCCATGCCGCAATCACTTCTCTTCCATTCTCCTCTTGGGATCTTGGGTGTGCATGCACAAGTGCCTGGCATGAATTTAAGCCACCGGATCTGGGACTTGAACCGCAGTTGACTACATGGGAGTCCAGCGACATAGCCATTACGCTAACTGCTGGTCCCATGAGCAGGAACTTTAATGTACTTCTGGTGAGAATGAGAATTTAGATAGTACACGTCACACATCAAACAATTTGTCAACAAGCTCCACAAGCCATTTGGACCCAGAAAGTCTTCTTCTAGGGATTCCACTTGAGGAAATTGTGTCCGAAAATAAACAGCCATGCATGGACTCACCAACAAGTCTCTTCTGAGAAATGCTCTTTGTAATAACAAAAAGTTAAAAAAAAAAAAAAAACACTATGTTCACTAGTAACAATAGGAGATAATATAAATTCAGTAATTAGAATATATAGCAGCAATTTTAAAACATACAAAAAGATGCTTGTTGTCATATAAAAAGATCCATGGCATATTATTAAATGAGGATAGTAGTTTTTAAATTATTATGTCTTTTAGAACATAAAATTCATAACCATCTATAGTGCCTGGAAAGATCATCAAAAATTTTAGCTAAAAATAACTGGATTATGATAGTGTAATAAAGGATTTTTAAAGTTTTTATTTGGGAATCTGTTCATGGTTTGTATCTCTTTCTAATATACTCTAATGAATTAAATGAATAAAAATATACTAAAAGTGATACTAAAATATATATTATGCAATCATAGAATTGATTATAGACAGGAAATATAGCATTTGCCTAAGGCATGGTTTCACCTGTTGAAAACACAAAATATGTACAGGTTAAGTTATAAGACATAATAAGAAAACTGAACATGATTATAAGACCAATATACAAAAATCAGCTATATTCAGATATAAGAGCAATGCATAACTAGAAAATTTGAAAACTTGCTTTATATAATATCAAATATCAAATAAATAGAAATAAACTATCAAAAAATAAGCAAGGCCACAACATAAACACACAGACACAAATGAAGAGCCATAGAAGACATCATTAAAGGGATATAGCTCTAAATTTATTTGCAGATTTGATATTACAAAGCTGCGAGTTTTCCTTGAATTGATCTTTAGATTTAGTACAAACCCAATCAAAAATATCAGAAGGCATTTTTTAGTAGGAATTAACAAAGTGATTCTAAACTTTATAGTGAAATGCCAAGAGCCAAGATTAAATATGACAACTTTCACTAAGAACAATGGCAACCTTAGATGCTTTACATTAATCAAGACAGTGGAGCACTGATACAAGGATAGATAAATTGACAGATGAAAGAAATCTGAAATTTCAGAAAAAAAATCAGGCCTTATAATGGACATATAACATCATTAATAAATGAACATCAATGGGGAAAAATTACATTTTTGATAAATGCTCTGGGTCAAATGAATATTCTTATGGAAGAAATTTCATTAGAACTCTAACCTCACACTATATAGAAAATCAATGTTAAAAGGATTTTAGACCTAAACATGGAAGATAAAGAAACAAGGTTGTTTAGAAGAAATGTAAATGACTATCTGCACTACTTTGGAATAGGCAAAAAATTTAAATGAAGCCTACAATACTCAAAGCATAAAGAAATAATAAATTTAAAATCGTCAAGACAAGCCCCATAGACTAGTAGTTGAGGGAGCTGGATCTCAAGTGGCTGAGTATGGTTCAAGTCTCATCCCAGTGGCTTGAAAAACACATTGGCCTGTGTGTGTGTATGCCTAAAACCCCAACATGAGAATGGAGAAGGGACTGTGGTGTGGCCATCTCCCCGGGGGAGGGGATTTCTCACTTTCCTTCTCACTGGCTGTCTCTGGTGAGCTCATGTGCCCTATGACAAAAACAAAATAAGAATCTCCTGTGTTCATGAGAAAATATGATCAACACAGTTAAAACAAAAGCAACAGATGAGGAGAAATTATTTACATAGAAATAAAATCAAGAACTCTGAAGATGAATGCTTTATGTGACTGTAAAAACTGTTCAAAATAAATAAGCACAGACAACTTAATAAAAACTGAGCGATATTTACACACACTAAAAGAAATTCAAAATGTTCAATTAAAAAAAAAATGTTCAATAAACATACAAAGATGTGACTATCTTCACTGGACTTCAGGGGAATGTAAATTAAAAGTATAATGAGGGTCCACCAGTTGGTACAGTGGTTAAGGAGCTGGACTTCCATGTTGGCGACTACGGTTCAAGTCCCAGACCTAGAAGCTTGGTTTCTTGCTTTCCCTTTCTCTCTCTCTCTCTGATAAAACTTTTTTTAAAAATGATAACAAATGGAATTAAATAAATCATTCTTTTAAAACAACACAATGAAATTCTACTCAATCAGAATAGAATGAGTTATTTAAAAATAATAGGACAAATAGCTTTGCTGGAGAGGATAAGGAGCAACTGGAACCATTAGGTGCTGCCACAGGAGACTAAGCTGGTGTAACCATTTGGGAAGTTGAAGGTGTACTAAAACTAAAGTATATAAACTATAAAAGAATAAACAAAAAGCCAGCAATTTATTCTGACAAATATATCCAACAGAAACATATATATATATATAAATGTACAAAAATTTCATAGCAACACTATCAATAACTAAGTCAAGAAAAGGAAGAACCCAATGTCAAGTAACATTAGAACAAACAAGTAAAACTGTGGTATAATCATACAACAGAGCAAAAACAGACTTGAATTCCATAAAGGAAGATAAACAAAAAGTGAAAGAACTCAGATACTCAGATGTTTAAAATGTACTTTTAAGTTTATTTATATATTTCTTCCATGAGAAGAAGAGACAGAAAGACAGGGATAGAGAGTTGGTGTCTCCAACAGACTTTAGTACTACAATCCATGCCAGCCATGGCCGTCCCTGGACCATGGGCGCACACACTCCTGGTGTCCTTTAGGGAGGTCTCCTAAAGGAGACTGCAAACCTAAAACCCTCCAAGAAGGGTCAGCCTTGCAGAGCAAGGTGCCATCTGGTCCCAGAATTTTTTAGAAAAGGGGCCAGCAGAAGGCATGGTGGTTAAGGTGTTATACTCTCATTCGGCTGACCATGGTTTGAGTCCCAGACCCCATGGCTTGAAACTCATGCCAGGAGCATGTGTGTGCATGCCTGAAACCCAGAGAGGAGAAAGGAGAAGAGATATTGTGGGCTGGCATGGACTAGATGTGACTTGTTGAGAGACTGAGGTGTTCTGGAGAAAAGAGCTTTTGAGTTTCAAGTAATACACTACTACCATATTACTGGTGTGTATAAGTTCTGAAAAATTTTCACCCTAAATTTGTGATTTGTACACTTTTCTCTCTGTATACTAAACTTTATCTACTAAACTTTTGAAAATTTATATTAAGAACCCAAAATTAAAATAGAGAAGGTAATGTGAAAGTTAAAAATAAAAAAAGTAACTGCCATGAATACAAACAAGGAAATTGACATGTTTGTTAGCTGATGTTGGTGGTGTGCTGTTGCTAGTCGTGGAGATGGTAGTTTAAAACCCATTCTCTAATTCTGAGACATATAATGTCATCTTGATTCTAAAAATTAAAACAAACAAACAAACAAAAAACTGTTCTATCTATATCATCCTTATTTTTAATTTTATATGAAATTTTCCATAAAATTCACCCTGTTCAACAAAGCTTGGTCTTTTTTTTAGAAGTTTTTGCCTTAGGTTAACCTAACTTAGGTTACATGGGCTCACCAGAGAAAAAGATGAGGACAGTGAGAGGGAAGGTGAGAAAAAATCACCCCCCGCCCCCGACGGTATAGCACAGCAATTTTTTCTCCTCCATTCTCTTCCCAGGATCTTGAGCACACACACACACACACACACACACACACGTGCCCAGCATGATTTTGAAGCCAATGGGTCCAGACGCACACTGCAGTTGGCTATGTGGGAATCCAGTGACATAACCACTACACCATCTACTGGCCCCAAGAGTCAGTACTTTAAATTGAGGACTAAATTTGTTCAGAAGATAACAGGATATTCCTAGAATATCTGATATGTTTCAATTTTTATTACGGATGTATATATCTTGTAACCACAAAAATCTGTGGAAATTCTGTATATAGTCATTCCTTAAATCAAACCTTTTTTTTGTTTTGTTTTTTTTGGTAATGACTCTATTCCTTAATGGATATGAAAAAGATTCTTATCAGGATATTACTACTCTTGCTGTTGTTGCTGTCTCATCAATAAGGGAAAAATCATTGTTTTCCAGTGACCTATAGGTAGACTATCTCAGAAAAATTCTATTCAAATACTGATAACCAGTCATCTTTGGTATGATGGCAACCATGGTTACACAAGATAATTATGGATAATTATGTCTAAGCATTCTTCCTTGTACATGAGAATTCCTGACGCTCATAGAGAATGACAGATCCCGGATATTCGTAACAGATTTTTTTTTTTATTCTATGTCAAAAAACTCTTCACACTTTGTAGTGTAGACAAGCTTGTCTGTATAATGAACAAGTAGCATTCTCATTTTCATATTCTGAAACCTAAGTCTGGAATCATAACATTTGTAAAAGATTTTAAGAACAAAGAAAATGTCCTCGGCAGCATTATCTCAGTAACTTCATTCATTTGACAGATTTAATGCTTTCTCATTTCAGGCCTCACATCTTAACCCTTGAACATTTAAAAAAAAAAAAACAACAACAATAAATTCACTGTAGTCATGAAATTACTTTTTTACATGTTCTATTTACTTCCTGACCTTGAAAATAAACTGGACTGCTAGGGAGCGGTAGGAAGCAGAGTGCAAGTACAATCCATAAAAATTCCTTTAAAAATGTTTCCACTTATTAGCTTTTGACCATAGAACCACTGAAAGATTCTGGTCTTAAACCCATGGATATTTACTCTTTTCTTTCTGAAGTAGAAACTTTCTCAGAGAGTTCCTCTGATACTCAGTATAAGTTCATGTGATACAACAGCTTATGGGTCACAGCAAGATGTTTTGACTGGCTGAGGTTAAATTAAACAAACTTAAGAAACCATGTACTCTAAGATGAAGAAAGTCTTGACACAGAAGAGTTTAAGTAAAGCTTTAAAATGACAGTCCCTTTAACAACAAGAGCTCAACTCTATCAAAAAAAAAAAAAAAAGATACGCAAATTCCACATAAACCTCTCAAAACATGTTAATTAAGGTAACAGACAATGGGTGAAACCTGCTAGATCTATAGGAAAAATTGAGGCAAAGAAGTAAATAACTTCCAACAACACTCCTAAAAAACTTGACAAGGGAAACGATACATATACTGCTATGCATAGTCATATCACCAAAAACGTTCTTTAAATAAGAGGTACTACTGGGACCAGCAGATAGAGTAGCAGTTATATCGCTGGACTCCCATGTGGCTGACCACCATTTTAGTCCCAGACCTGGTAGCTTCAAACTCAAGCTGGGCACGTGTGTGTACATGCCCACGATCCCAGGAGGAGAACGGAGGAGAAGGGATTGTGGTGTGGCCATCCACTCAGGGTTGGGGGGCGGAGGGGTGATCTCCTGCTTTCTGTCTCTGTGTCTCTCTGTCTCTCCAGCAAGTGCACATGCCCTATAGCAAAAATCTCTCCCCTCATCCCTAAAAAAATTAAAACAAAAGAGGCACTTCTGATGATATTCTGAAAATAACTTTCTTGTTCTTAAAGAGCAACTAAGCAAAAACAAAACAATACTCTCCTACTAATAGTCAGCATTCAAAATAAAGAAGAAAATAATTAGCAAATAATTAGCAGTAAATTAATAAAAAATACATCCCAATCTGTTGATTTTTTTAAGTTTTATTTACCTTGTGATTAAGCCTACAGTTTCTCTAACAGGAAAATATGATTCTTATGAACCGAAGATGAGAGTATACCCTTGCTCGCAAGCTGACAAGTTAGCCTATCACAGCTTCATGGATGCCAAGAGACCAGGTTTCTAAGTCAGAGCCGGAGGACTGATAATCAGAGCAAGAGCAGTGGCCAGACTACCTGCATTTTCTTGGACTGTTCCTGAGCTCCAAATCCTCTAAGATAATAAAATGAAGACCAGGTGACATCTCAAACATTGTAAGTTTTAGAGCTGTTAATATGTCAGAACCAGGGACTTAAGGACCCCAAATCTTTTGTAATGGGCAATAAACACATCTATCTTTTGATCTGTATGTCGTACAATATTGTAAGTATATATAAGTATATAAGTATACCTCTTTGCACCAGAGGTAAAACCTCTCTAGCCACCAAGGTAGAAATATCTAGCAGAGAAATGAACAATATTAAGAAGGATTAAGAACTAAAATCTCTTTGATCTCCAGAAGTACATCATTAAATACTTTATAAGAAAATAAGGGTCTGGATACTTTCATACAGGGGATGAAATGTTCACCTGTTGCAATATCCATTTTGTAAGCCAGATAATAATGTGACTGCATGTGTAAAAGAAAATGGAATGAAAAAAAGATATAATAAAAAAATAAATTAAAAAAATAAAAAAATACAATGTAATTTTACTTTAAACTAGTTGGAAATAAAGCTAACATTATAATGAAGGTCCCAATCACTATATTAACACATTTTCAGAAACGTTGGGACCAAGTTTCTTGAGGATTACTTTTAGGAAAATAACTGTACAATTTTAACATTTTTGAGGATGAGACTATAGTGGTTTTAATTGTCTTATTGAATTAAGTAAAAAGTGACTATTTAGATCAAAGAAATGGAAAAAGGTGAAGTTGGGTCTTTTTCTATTTTTTTTCTTTTCTTGCCTTTTTAAAGGATTATTTTATTTAAACTTTATTTATTTATTTACTTACTTATTTTAATTTGACCAGAGATGGAGGGTGAGAGAGAGAGACAAAGTGAGAAAGCAAGCCACCAAGTCCAGGATTCAAACCACGGTCAGTCATGTGGGAGTCTAAGCGCCCTTAACCACCATGCCACTTGCCAGTGTCATTTTTTTCTTGTCTTTAATAGAGCCTTTCAGAATTTTAAAAGTGAGACTTCAGAAATACAATTTCAAAATACAATTTTCGAAGTTTTAGTGATTGGCCTGATATTCAGAATTACTCAGAAAACACCAATAGTTTTCAACAAATGACATTAATGTATTTTCTTCTTTTAGCAGAGGTTAACAAATAAATAAATAAAAAATAAAACTCAGAAATAGTTCATTACTTTGGCTCTGAGGGCTCTAGCTTCCTTAGTCCCTTGGCTACAGAGCTGACTCAACTTATTATTTTTTTTATAATTTAAATATTGCATGAGACCAAAGGATACATCCTGCAAGTTGTCCATCTGCAAATTCAAAAATGTAGTGGCAATCCTAAAGTCTCTACACACACTGCTTACAGGCAGATCATAACGCGGCTTATTGGTATTTATCCAATATCCATTTGGGGTCTTGGAACAGTGCAATCAGTGTTGAACAAAACAGGTGTAAGATAAATGTTGTAAGTTTCCATTTTCCTGACTGAGATAAAGATACGTTTGACTTCTGAGACAGTAATGGGAGTGGGCTAAATAGCAGTGAATATTAACTAGTAATTCTTTAAGTTCTACTTTAGTTCTTTTTCTAGGGTATCTGCTACACAGTTCCATTTTTAAAGTCCTTAATTTCAGCTGTGTAGTCCTCTTTAACTAGGGGGAAGACTGATTTAGTTAAAATGCTAGAACATGTGTTTCATTCACAAAAAGAAATTATGTTCCTTGTTTCTTATTATAAGTGAGAGGAAAATACAGGAAACCAAAGAATGTCCACACCATTTCCCCAGGAAATCAAAGGTACAGGCACTACGCTGAGCTATAAATAGATCATTTTCTCCTATGATAAGCAAGACAGTTTCACATCATTAACCCTACTTTTACATAGGAATATACACAATATTAGAAAACTTATTTTATTACTTTCATTTTGGGGCTTTTTCTTTCAGATCACTAGAGAGTAGGGAATCTCCATCATATAGAACTGAATGTTAATTATGTTCATTGTAAAATTAATATCTAATAAATATACTCACGGCATTGGGAGCAAGATTCAAGACTGAAATAATTATTCTGCAATACAGAGTGTTTCCTGTGTGCCGGACGCATTGCTATGTGCCTTACAGGTAGGTGTCAGCTCCTTTAACCCTGACAGGATTATTAGGACATCCACATTTTATGAATGAGGAAACAGAGGCAGGGAGAAACCACGTAGCTTCCCAGAGTCCCGCCGGCAGTCACTGCTGCAGTCAGAACCCGCAGGCAGATGATCTGCCACCAGAACCTACAAGCCGAATCCTAAGCAGGCTGCTTCCCAACCACTCCAGCAAGCACGCTCTCTGTACCTCACACTTGCACAGGTTCACGCGCTTTCTCCAACTCTGTAACTCCTCTGAAGCGTACAATATTTCCTAGAATTCTATACATGACAAAATATGCGAGCTACTTCAGGTTCACAAAGGTAGATAAGCCTCACTTCATGGAGCTTCTAGTGGCAAACAAAATAGCTGGCGAAACAAGTTTAGTGAAATAATAATAATAAAAAAAAAAACAGTAAACACATAAGATAAGAAAGAGCCTAGAGGAGTTTAGGAGTAAGAATTAAGAGAGGTAGGTCCCGGCAATTGTGAAATAATACAACAGGCCCCACATGGGAAAAGGTTCTGGGTTCATGTTCTGGGGCCTTCCTGACCATGCAGGGCATACACATGAAAGCTTGGGATACAGGCCAGTTGAGACGGGGTCAGCCGTGGCAGGAAGACTGCTGGGACATGCCTCCCTCTCTCTCCTTCTCTTTATCTCTCACACAAAAGAAGTAAGTAACTTTAAAAAAGAAAACATCTAGTAATAAAAATAAGGAAAGGAATAATGAGTGAATGAACTTTTAGGAATTAGCAAGAATGTTTAGTATCAGAGACTACAAAATTCTTCCAGTGGGAAAAGCAATACAATCAAAGACAAAATCTTATAATTCCTGGTGTGTCAGGGAAGAGCCAAACAATCCACCTTGAGTGAATTACAGAACATACGTAAGGGAGGGGAGAGCTTACATGGTAAAAAGTCTGTCATGCGCTCATACACTCAGCCAACAGCTACTGAATGCCTCTAGTATACACTGCACCCAAAAGACACGTTCACAAACCATTTAAGGAATAGTTCAAAGAGTATATTGAAAATGGAGCTAGCATAAGTAAAAGTATTAAATAAAAAGCTTGGAAATTAGTAACACTAATACATTTGTCTGTTTTTACTAGCTTATGGATAAAAAATCATCAAGGATCTTCCTAATTGAGCAATAAAGATCCAGTCAATAAAAGAAGAAAGATCCAATAATATGAATGTGTCTTAAACACAACAGGAACAAAGAACAGAGTTGACTGTTTGAGAGGGTGTGTTTGTATGAGAAAAAAAAAGGGGACTTCTAAATTGGACTTGGAGAGAGGTATTCCCATTCTGGGAACGAAGAAAAGAAAATGCAAGAGAAGCATCTAGGGGCTAGAACTGTGGGAATTGATGATAAAAAATGAGATTGATTTGTAGATAATAAACTCATTGCAAATTGAAAGCAGAGAATAGATACCACTCATCTATCCAATTATTCATATAGTACATTAATGATTATTAGTGGCTACACATTCTAGGAAATGTGCCAGGTTCTGACAAACAAACCTAAGTAAGACACAGTACCTGCCCACAGAGAAACATTTTCGTCTATTGGAAAACTCTCAGTTGGGAAATACAAACACGTGAGCAGATCACTAAAACCTAGTATGATAGATGGGAGCCCAGCAGAGTAAGAATATCCACTTTAGATCAGGGGAGTCAAGGAAAGCATCAAAGTAACTACACTGGGGAGGGCATGGGGACTGGTACCCACGCAGTGGAGGAAATGCAGGGAAGCAAAGACAATGAGGTATGGAAAAGAAGTACCTTAGAAAACGGGAGTAGAGTGTGGAGTTGTTTGTTTCTCTGCAGATGAGCTGAGTGCAAAAAGGTGAAACGAATAGGGTTTTAGACTTTAACCCAGATTTAGTATTTATGGAAGCTCTTTAGAAAAAGGGTTGAAATGATTAGACATGCCTTTTTCGAGAGCTCATTGCTCATTAGCCTCATTAAGAAAAACAACTGATTAGGGCGTTGTTGGAGAGAAGAAGTCCAATTAGAAGGTAATCCAGGGAAGGGTTTCGAACTTAAACTTGAAGAAGAGACGTTGAACTTCAATAAGTATGGGAAAGAGAGGACCATAAGATTAAAGAGTCAAAATTCATGGTTCTTACTGAATGACAATTTGTTTAGAAACTTGTATCTAAATCTCCTCAATATCAAGAAGTACTTGATGTTAAGTAGCTTGGCAACTGCTACCTGACTTGCCTACAAAACTTCACCCAGAGTCCATTTGTATTAATATTATTTAAAAAAAAATAGTTGTAATAGTAATAGTTGCTTTCAGCCTCATGTTTAAAGTGTCTGGATTATAAACTACTCTTCTAGAATAGGAAGATTCAGCTTGGGGTTGATCTATTTGGCAGAACCTATTGAAACACATTTATGCAACAATGCCACTTTTCTTTTCCTATGTATTTGAACTAACTCCTGGTCAACATACTAAGAAAGCAAAAGCAGGTGGAAATGTTAAAGTATTACGTGTATTTGCACAAAACTTGAACAAATGCAAGGTATTCTAACCAGTTTGCCATGACAGATTTTATTACTGATACCATTGGGACTCAAAGTAGGCAGAGCTTCCTGGCTGCTGGGTCTGGGTCCTAAGCAGAAGGATGGGTCCTACCATGACATCAAAAACATTGGAAAATATAGAAATGAAGCAGCGGGCATGTGATACCTTCAGTTGTTTATCTACTATCTAGTCTGTTTTGTTTTAAGGCTTTTGCCATAGTGCATGTGTTTGCTGCAGAGAGACAGAGATAGTGAGAAATGCCCCATCAGGGGTGATGGCCATGCCACAGTCCCATCTCTTCTCCTCCTGGGACTTTGGACACACACACACACACACACACACACACACACAAACACACACACACACACACACACACACACACACACACATATGCATCCTGCATGATTTTCAAGCCACAGGGTCCAGGACTCAAACCACCATTGGCCAGGTGGGAATCCAGTGCCCCAAACGCTGTGCCTCCTGCTGGCCCTGTTTTTTAGAAGTCAGAAGCTTAAAATTGCCTTTATGAGTTTCCAAAAGTTGTATGAATAATAGCTTGTTTCCAACTTTAATTCAATCTTACTATTTTATTCTGTTGACTGTTCCTTTTAGAAAGTCACAGTAATACTCGGTATGCTAAAAATTACTTTATAAAAATCATCATCCGGCTGCTTTAGAACCATTCATTCAATTGTTCTAGCTTAGGAAACAATAATGTTTGTAAGTTTAAAGGCACTGGTTAGTTTGAGTGGAAGTGTTCTCACACAGCCCCAATGGGTAATGAGACAAAAGACTGAAATACTTAAATGTGAGAACTAAGTTACAGGAAAACACAAACCAGTATTGGAGTATAATGAAGATACAAGAATTCAGCCTTTGAAAGGTTACATCATCCATTCATCTATAAAATATTGTGGAACTAGAAGGCAAAAACCCCTGGTGAATATAAAGATTAGTTTCTCCAATGATCTAATAAAGGAGTCATTAATTTGGATGACTATAGAAATATGCATAAGTTCAGGAAGGAGCTGAAAATTTGGCTCTCATCCCCAAAATAAAAATGTTAAAGACAAATTAATCAGCTCTCTCAAGGCAGTGAAAATAGGAGACAAAGACAAAAGGATTTGAGAGGTAGGTAGAGTACTTAATCAGTATTTCAAGAATCCCCCATATGATATAGTAAAGATTTCACTCATGTAGCAGTTCAACAGAAATTTCAGTCCCCTGATATCTGCAGTTATAAATAAAGGGAAATAAAGATGTCTCAAGTGTATGATTCTCTGTGGCTTGGGTGACAAGAAAGTAAACTCCTCGCTTGAAAAACATGTGAACAATCTTTCCATTTTTACTGACCTTATGACAAGGAAACAATTTTATAACTCACCAGAATTTTCAGTTTTCAAAAGGAAATACCTCAAACAATTTGTCCTATATATTTTTTAAAACGTTAAGAGAAAGCTTAGTTTGAAGGTTACCAACTGTGTGCACGAGGCTTAGGGTATGAGTACAGGAGCTGCAACTGCAGGACACCCTCTCCTCAGCAAGCCCTCTCTGCTTCCTAATGCTCACAAATATTTAATTAGTATACTCTTGCCTGTTATTCAGATGAGGAAGTACTTTTCTTTAATTCCTCATTTTTGAATGGGCATAGGGACATTTCCAATAGTTAGATTTCTAGAACACAGAATATTCATGTTAATAGCAATAACAGTATTTTCTCCTTTAGTGGCCAAAAATAATTCAGGATACATTTTAGTATAAGAAGTGGAACACAAGACTAATGGTTTTGAACTAAAAAAATTCATGTATCTAATAAAATGTGTCTTGGTCTACGTAAGAATATTCTAATCATAGTAGCATAGATAACATAGCACTTTGTAAAGAAAATTTAAAACAAGGAAAACCAATGTTACACTTCACCAGCATTAAAGACCTAGAACCATTCAAAATACACATTTTATAGGTTTAATTTCATCAGTTAAGGGATCATCTTAAAATGCAGGATTAAAACAATGATCCATATCTAAGCAATCACTCTCCCTCCTCACTCCTCAGACAGGGTTTTGCTGAGATTCTAGGACATCGCACTGTTAAAAGCAACCCTCAGAAGGTTACTGACAAAACTCTGCCTCCTGATGCTGAGTTCTTAGTCATATTTCTAAGAGATCCTCCACAAAAGTTTTACAACTTTGATGTAAATTGTGTTGATTTTAGACATTCAACTGCTATTATTTACCAAGCTCATCAGGATCAGTGTCTGCACTGGAAGTAGCTAATGGAAAACATCCTCATCTAGCTACTTCGTGATGTAATACTGCTTTGTGATGATGCCATGTTCCTTTCATCTCATTCACACTTACATACTTTCTATGCAATACTACTATATCGCCAGAGGAAAGGAGCAAAGGCAGGGCAGGAAAACGTGACACTGCAAAGCTGACCCACGTGGGAAGGTTCTGGGTTTGTACCTTGAGACCTCTCTGGATACACTGGGCACGCATGTACCCATCATTCAGAGTGGCTGAGGTGACACGTGGACTGTGGCATCAAGACCATCATGGAGATGCTGTCTCTGTCTCTCACTCACGGAATAAATAGGGAAATCATCTCAAAAATATGGAAAAAAAAGAAGGGCTGGATTGGGAATTAAGATCCTCTTCCATCTCAATTTCATATCTTAACCCAAATTTATATACCACCTTCTCCAAGCAGCAGTCCCTGATCCCTGTAATCCTGGAGCAATTGATTCCTTGTTTAAACTGTCAAAGTGGTTTATTTATGCCCTTTAAAAGCCTTAATTCCCTTTTATCTTTTATTTTATATGTATGTCATTGGTGTGTGATGTAATACGTTAGAAATTGTGAAATTGTGCGTAAAGATTCTGTCTTATAGACCTCTGCTTCTCAGTGCAAATTAAACTATAATAAATTATGTTTTTTAATTTGATAATAATTTTTTGAAAAGAAAAAACTTATTCATTATTGAGACACACTTTTGGTTTCTACACAAGAAAAATTACCAACAAATCAAGATACTTACAAAGAAAAACATTTAAATACATTCTCAAAGTATTCAGGTAAAAAAATCTATGCCATATGGAACTGAAAGCCTTTCAAAGGCAGAGCCATACTATAAAATGATTTTTACTTACTTGTCTCCAAAAAACTTTCTCCAGAATTCAGCAGCATCAGCTTTTGTGATACGAAAGTTATCTCCCTGGAACTGACCATTGGGAAAGATTGCTTTGATTTCTGCCAGCATGTGACTGAAGATAAGGGACAGTTTTGTAAGATTTCGTCTGTAGAAAGAAGGGAAAAATACAGACAGATAAATACATACATATGCATATATTTAAAGGAAATATATCACAGGACAAAAGTATTTACATATCAACCTAGGAAGGGTGGTTGATCATGAACCTCAACTTAAAATTGCCTCCTAAAACAACATTCATGAAAATATTGTTTATTTGTATTTCTAACAGGCTTCCACATGATTACTCACCCATGCATTCATTTAACGTAAACATGAACAAGATACATTACATGATTTCATAGAGCTCATGAAATGCGAATGATGAACACTTCAAAAACTCTTAATAAAACATAAGTGCTAAAACACAACATAGATAGTGACTATTTCTACCTGGGGGTGTAAAAAATATATATACCATCTGAGGTGACTCAAGGAAGAGAAGACTTTATTTGACAGATGGGAGACCCGGAGTGAAGAGGACAGGAAGGAAGCAAGGGAAGAAAAGGCCCTGGGTCACCAGGAAGGTCAGATGCATTTTTGCACAGAAAAATAAGTCATGACTTTCCCAATGACCTCATATTTCAGGTAGGAATAATATGTGCAGAGGTATGTAAGTAAAAAATAAAACTATTCACATAATATTTATGTCTGGTATGATCAGAACGAGAAAGAAGACGACAGCACGAAATGGCATGGGACAGGATAGGACATGGCACAGACAGGTATCCAGATCAATGGGCAAAACTTTTGTCAAACACACTTGACACTCCTACCTAAATACCAGATTATCTGATGATGGGCTCCAGATACATACATATTTTAAAGTTCCTTGGACAATTTTAATGTAATCTCATTGTTAAGAGGTACTATTATTATGAGACGCTAAAAGCTGAAAATGGATTAAAAAGCCTAGGAGCATGATCAAATCTCTATTTTAGACAGAAAAAAAATAATGATGAATATGAACAAATGGTTTAGAATCAAGATGTAGGTGTCACCTCTATTCTAAATTCCATGTTACATTCTCAGGATCCTGACATGACTTAAAATATGCTTTATACTTCAAAATGATACTATCACCTATGAACCTTCCTACCATTTTTTTTTTCCTTTTTTTTTTTTTTTTTTTTTGGAGAGGTTTTCTGCTATAGGGTGCGTGTGCTTGCCAGAAAGACAGAGAGACAGAGAGAGAGAAAGCAAGAAATTACCCCCCCAGGGGGGATGGCCACGCCGCAATCCCTTCTCCTCCATTCTCCTCTTGGGATCTTGGGCACACACACACATGTGCCTGGCATCATAGCCATGCGCCGGGTCTGAGACTTGACCGTGGTCGACTACATGGGAGTTCAGTGACATAGCCATAACGCTAACTGCTGGTCCCCTTCCTACCATTTCTTAAGTTTAAATACTAATTATGCTAGTCTAGCCTGCCTAAAACTGCTGGCTCAAGACAGTAAAGAAGCCATTAAAACCCCCAAATAAAAACTTTGTTTCTTTGTTTGTAGCTGATCTTGCTGCTTTACATTCTTGTTTACACAAAATCACCAGAATTCAACAGGTAAATGCTATTTTCATTTTGAAGCTCTGGCTAGTTGTGTGTCCTATGGCTTGACTATGTACCCCAAAATTCATGTATTCAATAACTGTAATGGGATCAAGAGGATGACAACTTCATCTGACTACGGTTTTTCCAAGTGGAGCCTTTGGGAGGAGATTGGCGATTGGGTGGCCAGGGCAGTACCTTCCTGAGTCCTGGTGTATATGATAAGAGAGGAAATGAGTCAGGCAGAGGCCAGATGGATACAGACCATGCATTGCTCTGCTTAAGATCCTGCCCTTGGTGCTAGCAGATAGTGTAGTGGCTACATTAGTGGACTCCCACATGGCTGAGCACAGTTCGAGTCCCTGACATGGTGGCTTGAAATTCACACCAGGCACATGTACATGTGTGCCCAAGATCCAGGAAGAAGAATGGAGGGGAAGGGATTACTGGGTGGCTATCCCCATTGGGGGAGAAGGGGTGATTTCTCACCTTTCCTCTTGCTGTCTCTGTCTCTCTTTTTCTGACAGGTGCACATGTCCTAAGACAAACACCTCTTTAAAAGATTAAAAATAAATCACTTTTTTTTTTTTAAAAAAAGATCCTTCCCTCCACCATGTTTTAGCATCACTACAAACTGGACCCTTAACTCCAAACTGTGAGCTAAATAAACGTGCATTTCTTTATAAAATCACTCAGTCTCTAGTATCTCTGTTAACAATGAAATAATGGACTAAGACAGTGTATGTCTGGGGGGTAGGGTGGAGGCAATCCCTGCAGGACCAAAGCAA
Source organism: Tupaia belangeri chinensis (assembly GCF_000334495.1). NCBI lineage: Eukaryota > Metazoa > Chordata > Mammalia > Scandentia > Tupaiidae > Tupaia > Tupaia belangeri. Next base: position 2,408,860 of record NW_006159649.1, read on the forward strand.
ATATAGATGGAAATGAACAGAATCACCAAACGTGCAACACGTGGAACCACGCACTGTCTCAGCAGGCTCCGTCATTGAAAGTTACAGCTCATATTCCCACTTTTAATTCATATATTTGTATTTAATGACTCTCAGGTATCGAGACAAAAACACGTTTGTTATCAAAGAGATCATATATGTACCTGTCAGTAACATCAATGGGTGTCACTCTTGCTAAAACATTTACAAAAGAAATACATAACTTCCTGAAGATGAAGAGAGAGTAAGTGAAGAGACCCATGACAACTAGTGAGGAAAGTAGGAATGAAAACAATAAAGTATTCGGAAGCCTATAATATCAATAAATTCATCTCCATTGTTTAAAAACCCACATATTTCCATAACCTTTATTGTCTATGAAAAGATTTATGAATAAAGGGACTTCAGAACATAGGTCTATTTTACCATCTAACCGATAACAATAAGCAAACTATAAATTCATTCTGGCTAAATAAAAATGTTCTATCATTTTCTGTGATTTGGCCACATTTCTGTCCAACTTAACCTAATCTGAGTTTAAACTTCTTTTAGTCAGCTGAATCCTTGATACCGATCTGATTTTTTCATTTATGTTACCATATCTTCCTTTAGAGGATGACAGAAAGATACTTGACTTAGCAAATGAAAGTGAATATTACACTGTATCAAAACTTTTGGCCAATACAAACACAACTGACCTTGAAATTTTCAGTTTAAGGAAAGCATAACATCATCCTAGAAAATCTAGAACATCTTCAATTAATGTATTTTTTTTTTGAGAGGTTTTTGCTATAGGGTTCGTGCGCTCACCAGACAGAGAGAAACAGAGAGACAGAAAGGGAGAAATCATCCCCTAGGGGGGATAGCCACGGCGCAATCCCTTCTCTTCCATTCTCCTCATGGGATCTTGGGCACACACGCACACAGGCCCGGTGTGAGTTTTAAGTCACCGGGTCTGGGACGCGAACTGCGGTAGACTACGTGGGAGTCCAGTGACACAGCCATTACGCTAACTGCTGGTCCCAGTTAATGTATTTCTATAGTTAGGGTAAAGAGTTAATTTTATACCAAACTTCCAATTGATACATACAAAACAAAAATCATGATACCTATAATTAGGTGAGCCAACTATTCTTTATTTTTGGAATTCATTACTCTTCTGCCCCTTGTTTATTTGTTCTTTAATCATACCCAATTGTTTTTCATTTTTACTTGTTAAATCTAAAGCCTGAAGCAAATGACAATAACTACCCCTCTTGGATATCTGACCCAATGACTAAGTAGACACTAAATTTTGTAACATAAATAGTAACACTGTATAACTCAGGGTCTAGAGGCTCTATTAAACTCAATACGTATAAAAATGATCACTAATTATAAAATGTGTATATAGTGCCACTTTCTTACTCTTGCAAATGGATCACTTTTTTTTTTTTTTTTACTTTTTGCATCAATTAAAACAATGAAAAGATATATTTTCCCGTTAGTTTTGAAAGAAAGTCAAACTCAGGTTGTTAAACGTATTTGAATGCTTCAGTTTCATGTTACCTTATTTTTCATATTTACCAGAATACATGTTCCTCTGATACATTTTGTATCTATACTTACAAAACTCATGTGCATGCCCACACACATATACCACATATATGTAAGTGATCATTTTAGAAATCTTTCTTTCCTTCTTTCTTTTCTTCCCTTTCTTTCCCTTCCCTTGCTTGCTTGCTTCCTTCCTTCCTTCCTTCCTTCCATAAACAAGAATGAGAGTGAGAAAGACACACAGAGAGACAGTACCCCCAAAAATGTCATTATAGTATGATCTGCTTCCAGCTTCAGCCAGCCCCTAATAATGGGAAGGTGGCCTGGCATGTTTTAGGAGGTGTCCAGTTGCAAAGCCAGAATCTTCCTAGTAGTGAGCCTAGCAGAGTGCTGCATTCCCACTGCATCAGCACCCAGTCCCAAACCCATGACATAGAAGATTGATGGATAAAACTTGCAACCTAAAATAAAGTTTAAAAAGAACAACTAATTCTACTATCTGATGTTATTTAAATTAATTATTATCATAACAAATAGGTTTTCTTTCTCATGATTCTTTTTTTATTGTTGTTTACTATATTTTTCTATTCAGTATGGGCTTTAATTTGCCACCCTGTAGATACCCATTCTTTTAAAATAACCAAGTTTTGAAAATAAGATCCCAAAATACAATCATTGTAACCAGCTAAAAATAGGTAGAAAACAGGCAACAATTATCATCTTTGCTGGTGAAATGATTTCCCTATTTTACATTTGTTCATCCTTAGCTGATTTTCCCTAACTCCGTCTAATTTCCTATAATGCTAAAACCAAAAATTATGACTCCTTAATAAAGGATTTGAGGTTGACTAGTTAAGACTAAGTTTCTGTCATGAAAACTCCCTTACCTCAAAATAACAAAGGACAAAAAAGACAAAAAGTTTGTGTACAACAACAACAAAATAACCTTTTGATACTATTTTAATTAATTTTACATAGAATTTTTAATACTGGTTCTTTCGTTTATGAGAGAAGCTACTTATTACCCCATATCTTTTACTAACCATCACATGCTGAGGCATTTTTACTTTATTCTCTGTGATATTTTATTTATTAAAAATAATTTTAGAATAAAAGTACTCTGAACTATGTGAAGTATATGTCACTGGAAAACTGAAGATTTCCTACCCAGACTTTACCCTCCTGACCCCAAGATCTAGCCAGGACAGGCCAATCACAAGTCATTTGAGCTCTGAGTGGCCCCTTTAAGGGACAAGGACAACTGAAGATTTTCTGTCCAGACATCACCCTCCTGACCCCCAGATCTAGCCAGTTAGAGCATCCTCTGTATTCTCTCTGTCTCTCTCTTTTAATTAAAAAAAAAAATTTAATGTTTAAACTATTTCTTAGCTCTTTGACTCCCTTTTATCTTGCAAATTCTCACCTTCCCCCGCCCCTCCATCCCAGACAGGACTGGCTAATGACAAGCCTTCTACATTTGAACTCTAAGTGGTCCCTTTTCCATGGCATGCAAGTGCACCACAGGGGTTTTCATTTTTTGCTTTCATTTTTTTTTTCTTTTTTTTTCATGTTTTTGTCTTTTTTTTTCCTTGCTGCTTTGTTTTCCTTTTCCTTTTTCTTTTATCTTACTCACTTTTCTGCTCAGCCTCCACAAACTTAGTTTCTAGACAGGTCTAGGCATACAGTAGCCAAATATCTGAATATTTTAGGGTCGGAGAAATCCTCAATTCTCACAGAATATGCTACATAAAGGGAGAAAAATGGTACCACAGAGAGATTGCAGATCACCTCCTCCTGCACATTTCTGAATGTTCAATTTTGACTCCAAAAAGTAGAGAAAAAACAACAAACATATAATCCATCAAATGGCCAGAAACCACCACAGAAGCACAAGAAATGTGAGAAACCAAGAAAATTTCTCTCCCCCCTAGGGAAAAGAGTAACTCTTAGTCCTCCACAGACAATAGAATGGAATTTGTAGAAATATCAGATAAAGAATTTAGAATATTCATAGTGACAAAGCTAACAGAGATGCAAGAGAGACAACAAACTCCAGAAGATCAAAGAGAAAAGAGACAATGAGTTCCAGGAGTTGAGGAAGTTCTTATATGATCTGAAACAGGAAATACACACCATAAACAAAGAACAAAATGGAATTGTTAGAGATGAAGTCTGTAATACAGAAAATCAAAACCTCCCTTGAATGTATTAAAAGCAGATTAGATCATGTAGAAGATCAACTCACAGAAGACAGAACCTCTGACCTAGAAAAAATCACCAAAAAGACAGAAAACAACCCTCCAAAATGAAAATAACATACAAGCAATCCTAGATACCATTAAGATAATCAGTATCCAAGAAGGTGAAGAAACCAATAAGGGCATTGATAGTCTATTCCATGAAATCCTGGAAGAAAACTTTTCAAACCTAGAGAGGCATTCAAAGATCCAGACCCAGGAGATATGAAGGACTCCACATAGAATCAACCCAAGAGGATCTTCTCCAAGGTACATCATAGCCAAATTGATTAAAACCACAGAAAGAAACAAGATACTACAACTGGCAAGAGAGAAAGGCCAAGTTACTTTCAAAGGATATCCCATCAGGCTAACAGCATACCTCTCATCAGAAATAATAAAAGCAAACAATAAAAAAATTTAAAAAAGAAAAAGAAATAATACAAGCAAGGAAAGAAAGAGAAAATATATTCAAAGTTTTAAGTGGAAAACAATTTCAACCAAGAATATTATATCTGGCAAGATTATCCTTCAATATGGGAATTAAAGACAAAAACATTATCAAATAAACAAAACCTGAAAGAATTCCCCAACACCAGACCAACTCTCCAAGAAGTTCCGAAGGGAGAGCTATACCAGGAAAACTAAAGTTGGACACACGGAAATAAAAGTACAAAAAACAACCAAGAGAATGGCCAGCTTAATGGTAGGGGAAAGTTCGGAAAGATCAATAATACCATTGAATGTTAGCCTCCGTTATTTAAATGGAAAGATCATATTACAGTAGCACTACAAATTCACAGAAGAGAAATTAATTCCATGAGACTGAACCGGTGAAGTAGAATTTTATGACTTTTGACTAAAACATTACTAAGTTTCTTTTATGCTTTGTTTTTCAGATTTGAAAGACTTTCTGTTTTTATAGTATGTTCATTATATTCAGACATGTGCTCATAGATATGTATATATCAGCTGCACATGATATTGAAAATATTTAGATTGAGATCTTTTGTGAATCAATAAAATATGAAAAAAAAAAAAAACATGGAAAGCAACTGTAGATACCAGAGACAGTGTGGGAGGAGGGTGGGAAATGGCAGAGGGTGAGAGGGAGGGAATCAAGGGGGTTGGGGTGCAAAATATATAAGAAACAAGAAATGGAAAATTATTTGTTGACAATAATACATATGATAATATCCTCCACTGAGCCAAAAAGTATATGTCACTGTCAGGCAAACTACTGAAGATTTTAATAGCAGGTAATCTTGAAGAAGAGGAGTGGAGTAAAAACAAATGAGAGGGTGAGAAAGTGAAGGAAAGCTAGCTATTAATACACTGAAAACATACATCTAAGAAATGCATCCACGGTATCAAGAATATCTAAGTAGCAATGATATCTCTCTCTTTTTTTTTTTCCTGAATTCAGTAACCTGTATTGTATTTAGGTGATATGAATCCATTTCTCCAAAAGTCAAGTACAATAGCATAGTGGTGGGACCAATGTACCCCAATTGTAGCCATCTTAACTTGATGGGTTTGTATCCAACGATGGATACAAAAAGGGTATCCGGATTTTTGGTAGTTTCTATTAAGTGTGGGAGACACACAAAGAATGTAATCTAATTAGACTGCATGAAGTTCTTGCATTGTTTCCTATCCAAGAAACAGCTGTGTCATATATCAAGGAGAAAATAAAAAGCTTTAAATGCTGAATTAATGAAAACCTTTAAATGACACTTCATCTCAGTGAGGTCTAAAGTTTGTGAGAGTGTACTGCTTTTCTTAGAAGAAATCGGAGATCACTTTTAATCCAAAAACTATTAATAATTTAATTCTCACAGCTAAAAGCTTGAGCATGCTCCTGTTAATCTTTACAAGGTGAAGCAAATTCACTGTAAAAAGAAAGTCAGGACATAAAGAATATAAACAGCTGCACTTAAAATGAGACTCACGTCCAGTGAGAGAGCAATTTCCACTGTATTTCTGACATGGTGTCCTTTAAAATAGGTTTAGAGAGTTACTTCACACTGTTCTTGACCTTGGGAACATTTGGATTCCTAAGTGAGGTGACTAGACTGATGTAAGCCTTGCCTTTCATTTGTCCCTCATGAAAATACAGACTATTATTAATATGGGTCCCAAGAGTCTTAAATAAACTGGATTCTTCCGCACTCCCCTTGCCCAAATGCTTTAAAGTTTTCAATCCCATCTAAAGGGAGTACGAAGTAAACATGAAGGAAGACTGAGAGTCTACCCCCAAGTTGTAAGAGAAATCAGGAGTGTACCCAGAAACAATCTAACCTGAATAGCAGGCAGATGAACAATTTTCAACACACTCCATTTTACTGCTTGGATATTAAACTGCTCAACTAAAAAGAAATTTAGTGAACTAGGCCAATCGAAAAATAAACTTACAAAAACCCAAACTGTACTAAAAAAGTTCACCAAAGAAGTATCTTATATTTTCTTTGCTAACGGAGGCTTCATTCGCTACTAGCATGACTAGGGAAACCTGAAATTCTGACTAAGCGAGATACGTGTTGGATATTCTGATCTCTCTACAGAACTCTTCGACATATTAGAGGAAGAAGCTGTTTCTCAAACTACGGATGTTACTTACAAGAAAATATGTTTGCTTTCCAAAATAAATAGTTGTAAAAAGACGACTTATAAATGCCTTATTTAAGCATAAAAGGCATCAAGAAACATGTCTATCATGTTCAAATGGAATATCCTTTCAGAAGTTTCCAGTTAAGATCATCAGTCATCACAGTGTCTTTCAAAGTTCCAAAACTGCAAACATGGACAAGTGCTTGATATATCCATTCAGTCTTTTATTCCAAAACCCTTTAGTGAGTGCCTACCACATGCCATGCTTGGTCTGGGCGCTAATGATACAAAGATGAAGATGGAAGAATCTTGCTCTTGATGAATGTAAGAGGCTTAACAATCTCCAAAGGTAGAGAACAATGTAGTGGGAATAAAGTTTAGATCGAAGCTGACAAGAGCAGATAATCAATAAGAGAAAGAGGGAGAGTTTATAATTTCTAGGATGACACAGTTCTGACCAGAATGTGGCCCTGCCATAGGTAGATACAGTAGAGTGAAGGTGTTTTTAGTCCAGAGATTTGAGAGCTCCAGGGTTGGATGCGGTCACTCATCTGGATTTTAAAATTTTCTCTGGTGACAAACAGCAGTTAGCATAAAGAGTAATAAACCCTACATCCATATAGTCAATAAAATTTTCCAAATGATTGTTTTAATGCTGGCTATAGTAACTTTTCAGTGATGTCAAGGTAGGATTAATAATAACTCTTGGATGCTTTCAATAAAATGGTTTTATCCAAAACATTTGTTATGAAGCACTACTATAGTATCATATGTCGCTGATAATTTCATCTAGTTTAAAAACAAGTAAATAGGTCTATAGGTATGGGTCTAACATATCTAATTTTTAAAAATACTTAATAAATATAAATAAGTTATTATTTGATTCTACCAACCAATTTATTGGGTTTTTCTATATCACGCCGGTAGGTGGCATAGTGGTTAAGGGCGCTGGACTCTCATATGGCCGACTGTGGTTTGAGCCCTGGGCCTGACGGTTTACTTTCTCACTTTCTCTCTCTCACTCTCTCTGCCTCTCTGGTCAAATTAAAATAAATAAATTTTGAAAACTTAATAATACCTACAACAATAAAGAAAATTCTTTTGTGTTTACTATTGAATCTCTTTTGATTGAATCTAATCTGTAACAAGTATCCTTTTCAAAAGAAATCTTGAAAATGAGGGCTACTCTATTATCTGAGAGGGAAAAAATAATAATTCTTTCAATCCTTTAAGATAAAATACAAGTTCAATAAACTAAATGGAGTCATGATTGCTGAGAGTCACATAGAAGCAACCAGAACATTGGCAAACTTTGTTTTCTTTGGTTCTTTTTCAGCCGGAAAAGAAACATTAGAAATTCCAACTATGAACAGGGGTAAGGTGATAAAAAAAGAGTATCAGCAAAAAAATGAACTAACTTGACCTTGAAACAATAGCAGCAGCAACAGATTTCTTTTTAAAAAAATCTAAATTAACTTTTTCATTATTTGCAGTTCACAGCATAAAATAACTATCCAAATAATGTCATTCGTCCTTATTTATCACTTCTGATCCTGTACCTTAATTTTCAATATATAAGTCAAAAATATGTAACTGGCCAGTTTTTTCCAAGTTCTACCCAAAACCCAGAAAGAAAATTCTTAATTATCTTTATCTGTTTCATTCCCTAGTTCACCAGACTTATCTATTTTAATTGTCAGAGAGCTCATTCACACAAACACATGGGACATAAAAAGAGAGAGAGGGAGGGGAAAAGCACCCTTCTGTGGGGTGTGGGCCCACATGCCTTGTGCTTCACTTCTCCATCCGGTCTGGATGCATGCCCATGTGCCCAGCATGGTTTCCTGTCACCAGGGCTGGGATTCAAACCACAGTTGACCATGTGGGATCCATTTCCCTTAAAACTAGGTCAAAGGGCTGGCCTTATTTATCTTTTTAAATCACTTCTCCATACATCGAAGATGCCTTTTATTTTGTTTTTATTTTATAAATAAAGTGAAAAATTTTTCTGCAGAAGTATATTCCTTAAGGGTTTCTACCATCCATGCGACCAAGCTACCTTTCTACTCTCTCTCACATCACCTCTCTGTGATTTCCCCAAACTGTCTGGAATGATCTCTTGCTAGAGGTTAAGTTATCCTCCAGTCCTCTGATATAAGCCCCCTGCCTCACCCTATTGAACTTGTATATCCAGTGGCATCTTTACCCTACCCTTCCCCATACTGAACTACCACGCCACTGAAGTCCACATCACTTCACCTGTCATTGCACAAACGTTTCCCTGGAAAACATCAGTTATTGGGGCCAGCAGGTGGCGTGGTGGTTAAGGGCATGGGCCACAGTTTGAGTCCCAGACCTGGTGCCTTGCTTTCTCACTTTCTTTTTCTCTCTCTCTTCCTTTCTGGTCAAATAAAATAAGTAAATATAAAGTCCAATAAAAAATTCTTTTAAAAAATCATTTTATATACATACTTTATTTTCTTTTTCTTGGGGCACAAATTGTTGTCCCCAAAGAAAAAGCCCTATGCCTATAAACAGCTTCTTTTTTTTTTTTTGAGAGGTTTTTGCTATAGGGCATTGGAGCTAGCCAGTCAGACAGAGACAGAGAGACAGAAAGCGAGAAATCACCCCCTAGAGGGGATGGCCACGCCACAATCCCTTCTCCTCCATTCTCTTCTCGGGATCTTGGGCACATACGCACATGTGCCCGGCGTGAGTTTAAGCCACTGGGTCCGGGACTCAAACCATGGTCGACTACGAGGGAGTCCAGCGACACAGCCATTACGCTAACTGCTGGTCCCTATAAACAGCTTCTTACACATAATAGATCTATATCCAATAAATATCTGCTAAATTCAAAGACCATACAAGTTTTTTTTAACTATGAATGAGAATTTCTTAACCCTAAAACAGTGCTAGTGATCAGACAGAGTGTATAAAAACAGTTTATAGAAATAACTGCAAGCTAAGGCGTTACATTTTCCAACCTTTTTGAAATGCTGTTTGACCAAAAATCAACTTTGAGAATTACAAATCTGAGACTGAACTCGAAATTGGAAGAAAAAAAATAAAAAAACCTTCGTGAGTTTTGAGATCATTTCTTTTCTCTCCCTTTCGTATTGTCCCCCTTTCTTCATGAGTGGTAAAACAGAATAACAGAAGACAAAGGAAACACATAATATACTACTCACTCGTGTGTGGTCTCTAAAAACTCAAGTAAATGAAACACATTTGTCACACTTTCTGAGGAAGAATAACAGAGCTTCCTATCAGGATAACTGTCCCCTGACAGCTCCTACCTCCTTCTGGCTCTAGCAGTTTTCCTCATGGATATCTCTGTCCCACTTTAACCCTGAGGTCTCGAAAAGGAGCAAATAAAAGGCAAAGAAACCACAGGAGCAAGAAAGAGCTCATCTTTCTGGTGCTTGCTATGCAATACTGACAGAAGAAAACTAAAATCGTAAGACGTATTCTACTTCTTACTTGTTGCTAAAATTACCTTTCTTCAAATGGTTGATACAAATACAGAAATTAAAACAAGGACACATTTGCCAATCAAGTCCCATTTATTTTAGGTATGCTCTCATAATGCTACCAAATCATAACACTGTGTGGGCACTGAAGGGGAATAAAATGAAAGTGTAAAGTACAAACGTAGAAAACGAATCACTGCAAGTCGAGTATCCTTTATCCGAAATGCTCAGGACCAAAAGTATATTGGATTTCAACTTTTTTTTTTCCTATTTTTGCATTTGTATTTTTTATTTCAGAACATTTGCACATGCATAGTAAGATTACGTTGGGGAAGGGACGCAAGTGTAAACATAAAATACACTTATGCATCTTATACACAGCCTAAAAAAAAAGGTATACAATACTTTTGCATGTCACTGTTTTGACTGTGGTTAGACACAGAATTTTCCATGTGTGACATCATGTCAGCTCTTAAAAAGTCTTGAATTTTGGAACATTTCAGATTACGAGTTCAACCCATATACCCAGTACAACCTTAGTTGTAACAAAAAATTAAATATTACATTATAGATAATGTATAAATAGAAAAAAAATGGGTAAGACATTAGTAGTAGTTAATTCTTAGTAGCAGAATTACTATAAATGGGTTTTCTCCTTCTTTTGCTCTTCGAAGTGTCCTAGTTCAACAAGAAACAAAAATGTAATTGAAAAGCCATTGTGCTGGGGCCACCAGGTAGCATGGTGATTAAGGCACTGTATTCCCACATGGTGGACTGCAGGTCAAGTCTTGGACTCTGCGGCTTAAAAAAATCACACTGGGCTCGTATGCATGCATGCCCACAATCCCAAGAGGAGAATGGAAGAAAAGGGATTGCAGCGTGGCCATCCCCACCCCACCCTGGAGGAGGGGGTCATTTCTCACTTTCTCTCTCTTTATCTCTGGTTCTCTTTGGTGAGCACATGCACCATATGGGGAAAAAACTTGGCCACTGTACTGATTTTCTCAGGGCAAACCTGAAATGTGCCTGTAGAAGAGTTTCCAGGCACCCTGTACTGTCTGTCCCCCATTCTCTAAAATATTCAGTGGCAACTAAGCTGCTTTGGCTTTCAATTCAGAAGGCTCCTCGGGTGAGCTCCCCAAAACTACTTCCATGGCCACTGAGTCCCAGTTTTCTAAATAATACTAGTCATTCCTCCATAAGGCATAGCTCACAGATGACCCTAGCATTTTTCCAAATCATTTCCCAAAAGAAAGCCCACTAATTATAACTTCATATTTTTATAAAAAGCAAAGAATGCAAAGTTCAAACACTTAAGTTCACTTTCTGAGAGCAACTCACACAGAATGAAGATTCTGTATCCTTAAATCTCGTTGATGATGTTATCTCCTAACTTTATAATAGTCTCCTAAAAAATGCAACTCAAATTAAATTTTCTTTGCAATAAGAAATCTTCTGATGGGGACCAGCAGATGGTGTAACAGTTACGTTGCTGAACTCCCATGTAGCCGACTGCAGTTCAAGTCCTGGACCCAGTGGTTTAAACCTGACAACAAGTATGTGTACATGCATGCCCAAAACCCCAAGAGGAGAATGGAGAAGGGACTGTGTCATGGCCATCCTACTGGGGGTGGGGAGGTGTGATATCTCACTTTCTGTTTCTCTGTCTATCTAGTGAGTGCATGTGTCCTATAGCAAAAATCTCTCTTAAAAAATGAAAAAGAAAAACAAATCTAATAGTTGCATGGATAAATTAGCACAATACATGTATTCTTTATCACAAAACATCATAAAAGAAAAGCGTAGTTGCACATGACCAGAGGATTCAATCGATCCATTTTTCTGACATTTACCAGATGTATATCTATGTGTGATACAAGTTCAAGAGAGGAGTCTAACTGAAATACCAATGGCCTCACTGAGAAACGCTGTTGCGCAGCATTGATGCTACACTCAGCAGTTTTTTGTTCTGTTTTTCAAAATGAAAAAAAAAAAAAGTTAAAGCAATCATGGAAGAACAGAACTATCATAATCAAGTTCGTAACAGTACAGTTTTACTGGACTACTAAAGAAGTCTCAAACTTCCAGAACATAAGGACAAATGTATTTTTAAGTTTTAATTTTTAAATTTTATTTATTTTTTCCATGAAAGACAGACAGATGAGATGGAATCAGGTACTCCAACAGGGTTCCCATGCTGTGACGCATTCCCAGTTTCAGGCATGCCAGTTGTCCCAGAATACAAACTCAGGACATTTCCCATGAGCCTCCTGTTGCTCCACCAGCCTTGTCTTGACAGATACACGTATGTGCATGTATGCATTTTTTTAAGGTCTAAGCCTTTCTTAAACTGGCAAAAGTTAACCTGGATGTAAATTGTTCTACAGTTGAGGGATGGTGACAGGACCTTCTTAGAAAAGTAGACCCAGAGCTTTCTACATTTCTGGTAACAAGATTATTATGGAAATCCTGGGATGTGGCAGAAGGAAACATGCTACCAGTCTAGCGTGTAAAACACAGACCTGTCCATCACACTCCTCCATGATATGAACAGGAAAGCAAGTTTACCTGGTCCAAAGCTGCTTCTCATAGAAAATGGGGGGGGGGGGATGTGGAGTTTAAGGCCTCATAACATTTTATGGATCTACCATCACTTTCACTGTGGTCAGAGGAGGCGACTACACAGCTCTGGAATTAAGAAATCCATATACTTGGGGCAAAAGTTTTAAATCCATTTTGCAATGTGTAGTTAATATAGAACTCTATGTGTGTGCATGTGTGTGTGTGTGTATGTACACACACACAACATAAATGTATATAACATTTTCAGGTTATACTTTCCTCAAGGGGCCTCAGTCTTGGATTGCAGAAGTCCTGACGTCAGGATGCTAAGTATCTAACATAGAAAACTGAAAACTCCAGTAAGCATATATGCTTTCTATAGTATATCTGGAAGCCTTGGTTTTTATGTTGTTCTTTACTACTAACGGTATCTCTGCCTTTTATTTATTTATTTTTTTTACTTTTTCAACAAAGAAAAATACATGAGTACCATTGCCTTTCGAAACAAAGAAAACCACAAAGCAGCAGAAAGAACTAAAATATAAAAGCCATTTAAAATCTGTGTCATGTTAATAAACAGTAAACACTGAATATTAAAACCATACGAATAACAGACTGTGGTAGAATGCATGCCCATTGGAAACCACATGGTTTAGAAAGCTCACTTCATTTACTTATTCTTGGTGGGGAAATGTGCTAATACATGTTGTAGGAATATTATATTAGCAAGTCTAAGTTTTAAATTTCAATTCACCCAACAATTCAGAAACATCCAAATTCAGAGACTGCGATATTAAATGACGTTCGTTCAATAACATGATGCAAATACTTAAGAATTTCATTGTGATTACAAATATAATTATCTTCTACTACAATAAAATTATCCTTAGTTATTGGCTTTGGAGTTGAAAGAAAAACATATGTAATCATCCGATACCACTGGAGGCAATAAATTACAATAGGTGAAAGTTCTCGTGAATGGCATAGTGGTTACATCATTGGACTCCCACATGGCAACTGCAGTGAAAGTCCAGATCCAGTGGCTTGAAAATCACACCTGCTATGTGTGCGTGAGTGCCTAAGATCCTGGGAGGAGAATGGAGAAGGGATTGAGGCATGGTCATCCCACCTTGGGGGAAACTTCTCACTTTCCCTCTCATTGTCTCTGTCTCTATCTCTCTCTGTCTCTGGTGAGTGCAAGTGTTCTAAGACAAAAATCTCTTAAAAAATAATACTCTAGTTCTAGAGTCAAAACTGGACCTAAATTCAATCTTAAAACACTTAATTACTAGATGACCTTGTACATTGACCTCAGCATTAGTTTTCTTTTCTTTAAAATATGAAATGCAACAGCTCTTATTCCACAGAGTTTATAGAGTACTAAAGATGGCCAAAATGATGTGCTACTCTTGCCAACACGGAGAGGAGATTATTTCCCTTCCCCTTCTATCTGGAGCATCCTTTCACTTGCTTTGACACAGAACAGAATGTGGTAGAAATGACGCTTGAGGTGTGGCCTTACAAGATCTGCAGTCCTCGCCTTTGCCTCTGGTTTAGCTGCCGTGCTGCGAGATCAATCGTCCAAGCAATCATGTAGAAAGGTCCATGTGAGCCACCTAACACTGAAATGCTAGGTATGAGAGTGAGGCTGGTGGACCTTCTAGCTGAACTAGAATTTTCTCCTCCAACATTCTAGAAGTAGAAAACCCATCCAGTAAGCCTACAAAACCATGAAAAATAATAACTGTGGTTAAATTAAGCCACGAGGTTTTGAAATGGTCTGCTATGTAGCACTGGATAATTAGTTTAGAAAGTGGATAAACAGTACACATGTGATAAATACTAGGTGCTATTACTACTATTAGTGCTACTAATTTACTGCTATCATCACCATAATCAATATTGGCAGTTAGCAGGATAGGGCCCTTCTCTCTGCAAACATAAGTAAACAACCATCCTATGGATAAAAATATCAAAATGTTATTTCAAAACTGTATTCCTATTGAACGAAGCATTTTATGTTATTATATTTCCTGTATTTTCTCTTACATTAAAACAAATCAAGCAAAAAAAAAGAAAAACTTTATAGAAGACATTTAGACTATCCTAATTGGAAAGCAGCCTACCCAGATTTGGATCAGAAAGAATTTGGTGCAATCAATTCCCGAAACATATTTACTTAGATAACCACACGATGAACAGAACTGTGAAAATACCATTAAGCTAATCCACTGATTTATACTGACAAAACAACACACTTAATTTCTGCAGTCTTAAATGCTCAGCCAAAGGTAGGGAACCCTGACATTGTATGTGGGTAAAATGTAAACAAAGACATGGTATGCGTATAGGCTTTACGACAGAGGCTTTTAATTAAGCTGCCATTTAAATCATGTGTTTTCTGAAAACAATTTAACATAATGGGATTTGACATGTGTCTAGAAAAGAAATCATCTTGGATGTTGCCTTGCCTAGTTCTATTTAAAGGGGGGTCTCTGTTTAAAAGTCAAGGGCTATTAATAATTTCCAATTTACCAACACCAAACATGTACTGTTTTATTTTTGGTTGTTTGTTTGTTTGCATAATTCCTTTGATTCCCATCTTTACCTGAACAATCATTATAATAGCTAATAGTTTTGAGAAGATATCTCTCTCTGGTCAAGTTAAAATACATGAATAAGTAAATAAAATTTAAAAAAATAAATGAAAAAAAATAGAAACACCGAAGAACAGATCATTGTCACCCTCTCTCCAGGTAAATTGTTTTATGGAAGTGGCTATTCGTAGACTCACTGCTCCAGCAAGATGTGAAAGATAAGCACCCAAACCAATCATCATTATTTCTCCTGGACACAGTGATCACTTAAAACTTACTAGAAATAAGAAAAAGAAAATATTTAAAAAGAACGAAAAACAAGTTCTAATATTTTAGTGAATATTTAAATAATGGGGAAATTTTCATTGTGTATTGAATTATTTCTTGTTTAATTACTGCTCAAGGAACTAAATATGAAAATGCAAGAAAAAAAGGCTAAAAATAATCCACAAAGTTCAAGCAGTAAGCAACACCAGTTAATCTTTTCATTTAGCCACACATCTTAGGCAATACACAGTTTGTTGCTTCTTTCTCTGAAGTCTAGCTTGTTTACACAAACATCAGTACTCCCTGTTTCTAGAATGATTTTATATACATGGAAATTGTGACCTACATATATGGAATTCAAGTGACATTAAAAAAAGTTTATCCATTCACTGAATGTGTTCTGAGGAGCCACTATGAACTGCCACTACAGTAAGGAATGGAAATATAAGATCAGGACCAGTTCATTCCCTGCTGCCTCACAGTCTACAGGTAGCTACATACAAAAACATACCCTTAGAACACAGTGTAATTGGGACCAGCAGTTGACATAATGGCTGTGTCACTGGATTCCCAAGTAGTTGACACCGATTCGAGTTCCAGACCCGGTGACTTAAACTCATGCCAGGCGTGTGTGCATGCTCAAGATCCCAAGAGGAGAATGGAGGAGAAGGGATTGCAGCATAGCCATCCCCCCGGGGGGTGATTTCTCACTTTCTCTCCCTCTGTCTCTCTCTGTCTTTCTGGCAAGCGCATGCGCCCTATAACAAAAACGTCTCCAAAAATATAAGAAAGAACACGGTGTAATTGTACAAATTGGAGGTGCTAAAAGGAGAAGGTACTAAACTCGGGGCCTTCTAGAAATGGTTAAGAAAGGCACAAGGAAGGCAGAAGAACATGCCAGATAAATGTAGCAAGCCTGCGGGCTAGCACTACAGAGCATCAGTTTAGGGCTCTGCGTAGGGAGCTGGATCCCACACGGCCGAACAGTGTGAATTCTTACACTGGTTAGGGCTCTGCATAGGGAGCTGGACCCACACGGCCGAACAGTGTGAATTCTTACACTGGCAGTTTGAAAACATATGCAGGGCATGTGTGTGTGTGCATGCCCAAAGACCAACCCTGGCAGGATGGAGAGTGAGGGGAATGAAGATTGTGAGTGACCATACCACATTGGAGGTGGGGAGCGTCTCTCTGTGTCTCTCTCTCTCTCCCTCTCTGTCAAGTACACAAACTCTCTGGAAATTTTGTTTTTAAGAGAGATTTTTGCTATAAGGTGCATGTGCTTGCTGGAGAGTCAGAGAAAGATGAGAGACAGAAAGCAAGAAATCACCCCCAGGGGGGATGGCTATACTGCAATCCCTTCTCCTCCATTCTCATTTTGAGATTTGGGGTACACAAGAACACGTACCCAGTGTGAATTTTAAGCTGCTGGGTCTGGGACTTGAACCATGGTTGACTATGTGGGAGTCCAGCAACATAACCATTACATCATCTGCTGATTACCCCTCTGGGAATTTTTAAAAAAGAAAAAGAATCAAGCCTGACAGAGGAAGGCATATGGGTGGAAATCAGCTTGGCGATTTGACAGTGTGGGGTCAAAAGTACTGTGCATTGGGAACCAGCAGTTAGCGTAATGGCTATGTCGCTGGATTCCCACGTAGTCGACCGTGGTTCACTTCCCGGACCCGGTGGCTTAAAACTCACGCCGGGCGCGTGTGCGTGCGTGCCCAAGATCCCGAGAGGAGAGTGGAGGAGAAGGGATTGTGGCGTGACCATCCCCCCTGGGGGGTGATTTCTCACTTTCTGTCTCTATGTCTCTCTCTGTCTGTCTGGCGAGCGCACGTGCCCTACAGTGAAAAATCTCTCCAAAAAAAAAAAAAAAGTACTGTGCATTTAGGGGTGAGCTTGATAAGACAGCAAGACCATGTCATACATACTAAGCTACTTCTCAATACTGGTCTGCCCCTTCTATACCAGTACACAGGCCCACTGTCTACCTATACTGCTGGAGGATACAGAAGTCTACATATACAGCCATGATTCCACCAGGGGGCTAAAGGAGGTGGAGGAGTCTATGGGGGAAATACACTTTCAATAAACTGTGACACAAAGTATAACTTAAAACTGAGCAATCCTGGGGCCGGCAGATGGCATGGTGGTTGAGGGTGCCGGACTCCCACATGGCTGACCATGGTTTGAGTCCCGGTCCTGGCAGCTTGCTTTCTCACTTTCCCTCTCTCTTTCTGTCCCTCTCTGGTCAAATTAAAATAAATAAATTTAAATAGAATAATTCTTTAAGAAAAAAATGAGGAATCCTTAGGAAGCTGGAGAGTGGTACAGCAGCAAAACAATGCTCTTCAAGGCGGACTCATGCAAGATCTGTGTTCATCTTGGAGATCTCCCTGAACACACCATGCTCGCATGTATCCGTGAGCAGTTGGGAATGGAAAGAAGAGACCTTGTTGGGGGTGGTCATATCTTTTTTTTCATATGTGCATATGTATGTTCATGGAAGAATAAAATAAACTGAAAATAATAATGGCAATAATAATTAAGAAATTCTTAGATCTTTAGCCAAGGTACAACGTTTTGTTGAATAGATTTCTGTCATAAGACAGTAAGTTTGGACTGTTTTTACCCTGTGTCATGAAATATAATCTAGACTTAACAAATTGAAAAACAACGAAAGAAACAATAGTGCAGAGAGATGCATGCCCCAGAAGCCTGTGCCTTAGGAGCAGATGTTCTGCTTTGGCAGCCTCTCTGCCCCTGGTGTATTACCATTTAAAAGCGTGATCAGAGATCACACTGATGGTGCACTTTAGAAAGATGTGTTTCCATTTAAAAATACCACAGTAACTCCCTCACTTCCAGAAATGATTCACCAGATAAGTATTGAGTGTAGTAAAGAAACGTATCCTTTTTCAGAATCAAAATAGAATACGTCCATCCATCCCACGTTCATACCACAGTACCGGCTGACAAGTCTCTTAGGCAATTCCCTGACAGGGAGACTCCTAGAAACCCTCAAAAATGAACCGCACTTGATTCTGTAGAATACGCTACAAATCTGTTTTTAAGAAAATGGCCTACGATTAAGCACTACCATTTTTCCATTAAACTTTAGAGAGCCCAGATATATTTCCCCTGACAAAAATCTGTTTTCCACATATGTGTTTGGTGTCACACGCATGTACACGGTACCACACAGGATGCCTGCGCATAGCCACGTATAGCCCAGTGGTTTCTGATCAAGCTGAATTTCCAGTGCGCTGGCTGGTAGACTTAAGTTGTTCCTATTGGGTTGCTGGAAAAGTCATGATGCATTTTAACATAGAAAAACACAGAAAAATACACATGGATTTTCTAACAGCGCAGTATTAGTATCTATTATTTTTCACTGTTCTTCCTGTAATACAGCCACCGCATATATACAAGAGGGAATAATAACAGATGCCATCCTCATTGTGAACATCGTTTTCACAGTGAAATAGAAAGGAACAACTAGGGACCAGCAGTTAGCATAATGGCTATGTCACTGGACTCCCACGTAGCAGACTGCGGTTCGCCTCCCGGACCCCGTGGCTTAAAACTCACGCCGGGCGCATGTGCGTGCGTGTCCAAGATCCCGAGAGGAGAAGGGATTGCAGCGTGGCCATCCTCCCTGGGGGGTGATTTCTCACTTTCTGTCTCTCTGTCTCTCTCTGTCTGTCTGGCGAGCGCACGCGCCCTATAGCAAAAACCTCTAAAAAAAAAAAAAAGGAAAGGAACAACTAAACATGCAGAAGGCTAAGCGATAAAGCAATAGCACTTACTTAAATAAACGTCTAACCATAATGCTCAAAATTTGGTTCATATACACAGCACAGACACCACCTCAGAGTTGGTTAAAATGCAGAACCTCAGGCTCCACCCCAAAACTGATGCATCAGAATATGCACTTTAGTAAGTTTCCAGGTGATTAACACATATATTTAATGACCAAAAAGCACTAGTTCCACAGAAACTTCTAAAGAGCCTTTACTTTTCATTGCTCTGCCCCAGGAGCAAATTGAATCTACAGCAGCCGCCAAATCTAAGTATCGAGACCAGAGGATGGAGTAATAGTTACGTCACTGGACTCCCACATGGCCCACTACAGTTGGAGTCCCAGACCCAGCAGCTTGAAATTCATGCCACGCATGTGTGTGCCCAAAATTCCGAGAGGAGAATGGAGGAGAAGGGACTGCAGCATGGCCATCTCCCCGAGGGGTGATTTCTCACTTTCTGTCTCTGTCTTTCTGGCGAGCATATGCACCCTATAGCAAAAATCTCTAAACAAACAACAACAACAACAAAAAAAAATGCTTCTAATTTAAAAAATCGTTCAAGGAGTTCCTCTACTCATCTGTCCCAACCACATATTTGTCAGGCCCTCTCAGGACACTGCTGATGGGCTCAGAGCCTGCTGATGTCACTCCTTGTCTGGAACATCATTGTTTTGAAGTAATTTTTGTTTCTCTTTCAGGTCAGACCTCAAGTGCATCTACTTAGGGGACTTTCGTTTGTCATCCCTCTTGCTCAATTACCCTAGAGAACTGACCCCCGTCCTTGATGGCTTAGCCCTGGGACAATCTGTACTTTCCACGTGTGTAAATATCAGCATCATCAGACTGCTGAGACCTTCATCACCACGTCCCCGTTTGCCCCCACACTTCTATCCTGGATGAAAAATGAAATTCTTCTGATGAGTTAACTTATCGCCAACGATCAGGGAGGCAGCTCCCGTCTCCTGCTTCCCCAGGCTGCAGGCTGTGTCAGGTGGCTGGAAAAGTCATGTACGCTTCTGTTTTTCTCTGCAAAGATGCATCATGAATTTTTCCACAAATCAGTGGAAGATGACCGCACACGTCACTAGGTAAGAACGGCTCATCGGTGCCTAAACTGACAGAGGAGCACATCAGTTTTCCCCTCCACAATCTCTAACAATCACCACTATTCTTTGAGATCCCTAAATATGGCAGAGCATCTGTGGTGTCTAGTTCGAGTCCTATAAGCAGCAAAGAGAGGAATTGTTTTTTAAAGGCAGGGTAAGACCTGCCAGCCAGAGAAATAAAAACCTATCTTCTCCAAATGCACTACGCTACTGTTTCTTTCCCT
>NW_006159649.1:2429558-2477529 GCF_000334495.1 Tupaia belangeri chinensis
GTTATATATCCCCTTGTAGCTTAATAATTAAAGAGCAATCAGGGACTCCCTGCCTATCCACCAGCATAAATTCCTTGAAGATGTCGGTGCAGTCCTGTTAACTTATTTTGTCACGAGACCCTCTAGTCAGAGAGAGAGAGATCCTGGAGCGGCCTGTGGTGGGGAAATGAATGCAACGCCACAGGGTGGGACAGGGCCCGAGAGCAGTGAAGTCTGAGAGGAGCCACTGCAGAGCCCTCAGAAAACGCTGCTACGTTCTGGCACCTGAGAAGGAAAGTGAAAGGCAGAAAGAGACGGTCGGCAGGGCACAGAGGCACGCCCAGCCCTCTCCAAGAAGCCAGCTTAAAGTAATAAACCAAGGGTAAAATGAATTAACGGATCTGAAAAATAGTGATGCAGAGAAGCACGTCTTCTCAATGGAAAAGAACTGATGGAGAAAGGTGCTTTATAAATGCTGCCTGCCAGATTTTTATCTGAAAGCTCCTAAAATGTTTAACAGTAAAAACAGAGGAAACCACTATTTATTTCACCAGTAGTGGTATTAACACAACATCTCCATCATTTGTGACTAAGTATCACCTTCACACCAAAAGAACAAGCACAAAACTTCGGAAGAAAAGGTAGTCTCATAAATTAAACAAACTGAACTTCATGGCAGACTCACTACAAAGCCTGTTATATTATAACTTCCAGTTTCAGGCCACAGGGGGGTCCAGAGGAGTTTCCAAAGGAGCAATGCAGAGTCAGTACAGTGTGGGAGCCCCACCCCTGCTGCACCCCATATGCCTCTAATCACAGGTGAAGAACTACGCTGGGTGCACACTACACATTCTGAAAAAGAAAGAAAACAGTGATGAAGAAGCTTCTCACGAAAGTGAAGGAAACGTGGTCCACTAAGAAGTAATAACTATGAAATAATAGCTCATTTTTTTCAATTCTGATACTAACTTGCAAATACAGTGTGTGTGTATATATATGTATATACACACATATATATGTATGTGTGTGTGTGTGTATATATATATATATATATATATATAGTCATCAGAAAAAATCATGACTTATTTTTCTGCTTTTCTATGCAAAAATACATCATGACTTTCCCAATGACCCAATATATATGAAAATACTGTATATATATATATATTTTTTTTTTTAAATGGGCAATAAAAATATACCTAGTCAACTCTAAAATAAGATTAGAAACAATGGTTCCCATTAATTCACTGAACAGCACTGAAAATTGACCATGAAACACAAAGATGTCTTTGGACATAAAATTCCAGGTTATAGGATTATTTCAGTAGTATCATTTTACTGCCTTAGGTTAATTTTTAATCGTCTCAGTTAAACTTCTTGACAATTGTTACTATGTAAAGAAAGAAATATCATTTTTAACATGGGTCTTATGAAATTAGACTTACACTGTTGGTGGGAATATAACTTAGTACAGTGATTAGGGAAAACAGTATGGAGGTTCCTCAAGAAACTAAAAATAGAACTTCATTAAAATCCCACTATTAGACAAATATCCAAAGGAAAGAAAACCCCATGTCATAAAGATATCTGTACTCCAATATTCACTGCAGAACAATTCACAACAGCAGAATTGACCTGAGTCCACTGACAAATGGATACAGAAAATGTACTATATATGTGTACACACACACACACACAATAGAATACAATTCAGTCATTAAAAACAATGAAATCCTGAAATCCTGTCATTTGTGGTAAAATAGGCAAGCCTGGGCAACATTATGTTAAGTGAAATAAGCCGAATATAGTAAAAGAAATACCACGTAGTCTCACTCATTTATGGAAATTGAAAACGATGACCTCCCAGAAGTAGAGTAGAAGAATGACTACTAGCGCCTAGAAAGGCTCAGGTGAGGGGGAACAGAGGGATGTTGACTAACGAAAACAGAATTACAGGGAGGTAAGAGGAACAACGTCTAGTGTTATAAAATACACTAGAGTGAACACAGTAGTAGCAATTTACTCTGTATCACAGAGTGTAAGAAAGGGGGTCTGGGGGCTGGACAGTACACAGTGCCAAAACACAAGGTCTGCAAGGCTTACTCACGTGGAAAGGATCCACGTCCACATCAGACATCTCCCTGAGTACACTGGGTATGCACATGACCGGGCCCCTGGGCTGGCTGAAACGGGGTGGACAGTGATATCAGGTGCTGCTGTGGCACTGCAGGTGGTAAGATGCCACTGCACAACACTGCAGCCATATGGGAAGGCACAGGGTTTGGATCCTGGGGTGACCTGAACACGCCAGGCACTCCTGCAGGCACATCGGACAGGATATGATTGGAAACTTTGGCGGGATGCAGGGCTTTGGATCACACTATGGCCAGACCCTGAAAGGGGTCTGTATGTATGTCTGTTTTTATGTCTCTCCATCTTTGACACAATAAATAAACGACCAAACAGTCCACATCCCATAGGACTGTATCCCATAGGACCGTTAGAATCCTGCTCATGTGAATTTACTACCTGCTCGAAAGGTAATAAAATAAAATAAAAGGTAATAAAATACCATCAGTAGGGGCCGGCAGGTGGTATGATACATTACTGGACCCCCACATGGCTGACTGCGGGGTGAGTCCTAGACTTGGCGGCTTGCTTTCTCACTTTCCTTTCCTCTGAATTGCTCTGGTAAAGTTAAAAAAATACTACTAATAAATAAATTTAAATAATTATTTTAAAAAATATCAGTAGATGAATGAAAGGCTGTTTGTTTGTTTTGTCTCTGAAATAAGACAGGAACACATGGGGTTCAAAAATAACTTATTTCCTTCATGGTTTTATTAAGGAATGATTACATCTAATCCTCTGCAGAGATCCAAAATGCTGCCACATTACATTACAGCGACTCAGAGACGAGAGGCACAGCCTTGAGATCTCCAGTTACAAATCTTTAGTGAAAACATCTGACCCACAATAAAAATAGACGTTATTAAAGATCCAAGTGTATGAGGATAAGACAGGCCAAATGGAGATTTAAGGTTTTTTCCCCCCATCTATAGTCAGAAGCAGATGTTAAAGACTAAGATGAGGGGGTGGGGGAAGACTTCCTCTTTTAAACCCAAGAATTGCCCATCCTCCCATCCCCCGACTTACTAATGCTTGTTTTGAGAGACATGAGTTTATGCAAACACACATGATTTTAAATGAAAAGCTGCAGCCTAGTTGGCAAAATCTCCCATGTGCCTGTGAGTGCTCCTGTATGGAAGAAGTCAGGCACTTACGAGGGCACTTAGGTTGATGCTGTTTTAGATGGCCAGGGCGTCACCGAGAAAGCTAAAAGGTAGACTCCTTAGAATAGTAAACTCCATTTGAAAGAAATGATCAGTTCTTTAAAAATGAGACCTGAAATGTGGTAATTTGTCATTTTGTTTTGTTTTGCCAGAGGGTTTAGGCAATTGCAAGAAAGGGACAGAGACATAGCGAGAGAGAGGAAGCAGTTCCCAAGGAAGCAGCATGCTACAATCCCTTCTCCATGTGTTGGGATTTGGGGCCCACATGCATATGTACCCAGCATGTTTTTCAAGTGACCAGGGCTGAGATCTGAACTTCTTGGTGGGCTATGTACGATCCAACTCCTTTAACTACTAGGCTACAATAATAGTTGTAGTTAATTTTTAATATTTCAGGATAAAACAACGTGTCTAGGTGGGGTGAAGAAGTGTATATAAAAGAATAGAGAAAAGATAAATATCTATAACAGGTAATTAAAAGGCATTTTGGCACTTGATTCAGAATTATTTGTGCTATTTTATTTCTGGGTGTTAAGATTACATACAAGATATGTTTGTCTTTTGCCTATATGTATATATTTCCAAAATTTCTATGACTACCATGTAGCCACCCTATAATCCAAAAAAGAATAAAATAAATGTGTAAGCACTCAATTTTGACATCTAAGGTAGACACAGCATGAAACACTAGTCTCATGGTTATTAGGATTTTATTAGGAACTTTTGATTGGTGTCTACCCCAAGAACCTACCCCCCAACACAGGCACACACATATATACACACTCAACTTAGAATTACATCTCTTAAAACTACTATTAGACTTAATAGACTTAATGTTATTACTAATACTGATAAACTTAATGAATGAGAGACTACTACCAAACCTCTAAAACATATATATTGTATTATTGGAAAAGTAATGACACCTTTTAGCACAGAAAAGCACAGAAAAATACATCATGACTTTTCCAATGACCCAATTCTTTTTTTTTTATTTTTTAAGAAAGATCTTTGCAATAGGGTATGTGCACTCGCCAGAGAAAAAGAGACAGAAAGTGAGAAATCACACTCCAGGGGGGTGGCAACTGCATAATCCCTTCTCCTCTGTTCTCCTCTTGAGATTTTGGGTTCATACACACACACACACACACACACACTGGGTGTGTTTTAAGCCACTGAATCTGGGACTTGAACCATGGTCAGCTACATGGGAGTCCAGCAACATAACCATTACACCATCTGCTGACTCCTCAATTTGTTTGTTTGTTTGTTTGCTTTTTGAGAGTTTTTTTGCTATAGGGCATGTGTGCTCGCCAGACAGACAGAGACAAACAGACAAAAAGTGAGAAATCAACCCCCAAGGGGAATGACCACACCGCAATCCCTTCTCCTCCATTCTCCTCTCAGGATCTTGGAAATGTACGCACACTAGCCCAGCGTGACTTTTAAGCCACCAGGTCCAGGTCTGGGTCTCGAACCAAGGTCAACTACATGGGAGTCCAGCAACATAGCCATTATGCTAACTGCTGGTCCCAATCCTCAATTTGTTTTTAAAATAACAAAAAAGAGGACCAGCAGTTAGCATGATGGCTATGTCGCTGGACTCTCATGTAGTCGACCGTGGTTCAAGTCCTGGACCCGGCGGCTTAAACTCATGCCCGGTGCATGTGCGTGTGTGCCCAACATCCCAAGAGGAGAATGGAGGAGAAGGGATTGTAGCGAGGCCATCCCTCCTGGGGGGTGATTTCTTGCTTTCTCTCTCTCTGTCTTCCTGGTGAGAGCACGTATCCTATAGCAAAAATCTCTCCAAAAAGAAAAAAAAAAAAGAATTATGCCATTCAAGCATTCAATTTTGACATCTAAGGTACACACAGCATGAAAAACTAGGCTCACAGTTATCAAGATTTTACTAGGAACTAAGAAGTATGCCATGTAGAAACATCTCAAAATTTGAAGCTGCCACTAATTGTACCAGTTTCTGTTAAAGATTCACAAATTCAAAAGAAAAAAAAAAAGAAAAGAAAAGAGAACTTCTTTCTGTAGAAGACAGGAATAGGGCCGTTCTCCATGATAAAAATCTCAAGGTGTTAACAGATAATAAGATAGTTAACTCTCATAAAGTTTTCCTCTTTATTCCCAAAGGATATCTGTCTTGTATCTTACCCCATTAATAGTTTATGGAAAATAAGCAAGTCGCAATCCATATATAAATATTTATCAAAAAAATGACAAAGTAGTTCCAGTTCCTGCCTTGCCTGCATTCATGCATCTTTGTTCCTCCCATCTACTCGTCTACTGTTTTAGTCCAGCTTGGTCATTTAAGGGTCAGTGAGCCCTTAGCAAGCACAACAGGAGCAGAGCTGTAAAGGCCCCCACTCCTGCCATCAGGAGCCCTTAAGCAAACATGTGAACATAGCGGGGCTGTCCTGCTTCAGGATGAGAGACACATGGTGAGCAGTTTGGGCTACTCAGCTGACGCCCCAGACCCAGAGAGGCCATTCTAAGCCACCCTGACAGAGCTGAGAAGCCTAGACCACAGAAACCACCCAGTCAACCCAAAAAGTTGTGAATAATAAACACCTGTTCTGTTAAGCAACTGGGTTCACAGTGCAGCAAAAGCAAACTGATACTAAGTGCGGAACACTGTAACAATATCTGCAAAAGCTCTGAAATAATTTCTGGCATCTGTGATGACTTCATCCATGCTAGCAGCTTCTTCTTTATTCCAGGTCCTTTGAGAATGCAAAAATGTATGGTGGGGGCCAACTGGCAGCACAACTGGATCCACAGAGGAAAGGTCCTGAGTTTCTGTCCTGGGACCCACCGGAACAGGCTGGGGACATGTGCATGTGCCTAGATTCTGGGCTCGGGGAAACCAGGAGTTGGATCCTGGGATGAGGACCCTGTTGGGAGTGCCTATTCTCTCTCGTGCGCGCGCATGAAATGAATGAATGGATGAAAAAGCAAACAAAAAAAGGTGACAATCCTCAGTTTATGACAGCATCAGAAAATCTGGTGATCTTTTCAAAACACTGGTGACAGGGCTCCACCCCCAGAGTTTATGATTCAGTGTCTCTGCAGTAGGGATGAGAATCTGCCTCTCCAGCACGTCTCCAGGACCTGCTGCTCATTCAGTTGGTTCTGCTGGTCTGCAGACCACACTTAGCAAACCGCTGCCCTAGGCGTTGGCTGTCTATTCAACACATACTTCTCAAATACACCCTATGTCTATGAAGCTGTTAGACTGAAGACTACAGAAACACAAAATAAATAAATAAATAAAAAGTAAATAATAAAAAATAAAAACAAGGCCTATAGGGAAAGGCACAGATCTTATGGAGGCTAGAGGTGAAACTATTGCAGAACAGGGTTGTGGCTGTGAGTGTTCTGTAAAGTAACTATTGATATATGAGAGAAGAGGGTTCACAGCTACCTTACAACCCTTCCTCTGCCCTAAGAGGGCCAAATTCACATTTGTTTCCCAAATATATAAGACTACATAGCTAGCCTACAATATTTGATCGATAGTTGAACCTTTCTTGAGATTGTAAAAATATTCCTAAATCACTGCTCTAATTTCTACCTTTGCTATTACTATCATTGCTAACGTGCACTTGGCGATGTCTATTATAGATGTAACTCCAAAACGAAAGTAGTGATAACCTTCTACAGAATGACCCATATTACAAACACAAGCATTTTTAGTTCTTGCTAAAGAAATTATGACACGGGGTTAACCCGGCCTAATCAAGTTTCAGTTGGGTTACTTCTTTGCCTGATTTGTTTCCAGAGATTGTTGGTAAGTTATAGAAAATATGAATGTTTGTAATTCCTACCTCCAAATTTCTCTAGTGTCATAACGAAGGTGAGACTGAATCTTAGCTATGAACTTTCACATTTCCAGTATTAAAATAGGGAAAATATTTGTTTTCTGAACTAAGGAGCCAGGGTCCATAAAATTCTGTGTATACTTCTGACATACAAAATAAATACTTTTATAAAAAAACATGATGGCCTGGTAGAAACATGTAACGAGTCTGAAGATCAAAATTCCATCTGGGGCCAGCTGGCAGTATGGTGATTAAGGTGGCTGGAACCCACATGGCTGAGTGTGCAGTTCAATCCCGGACCCAGCAGTCTGAAAGAATATTCCAGACACTCGTGCATGCATGCCCAAACTCTGGAATAGAGGAGAAGGAATTGTGGTATGATCTTCTCCCCCATAGCGTGTGTGGGAGGGGAGGGTGTTCTCACATTCCTTATTTCTCTTTTTCTTTATTTCTGGTAGGTGCACATGCCCTATGGCAAAAATTAAAGAAAATAATATTCTGTCTAGTTCTGTGGATCTTGAGCAAATTACCTGATGTCAAATTCAGGCCACATATTCCCCACATTAAAAAACAAAAAGGAGAAGGAGGAAAAGGAGAGAGAAAAAAAAAATAAAAGGAGAAATAGGAGAAGGAGGAGAAGAAGAAGAAAAAGGAAGAGGAGGAGAAAGATAATCAATGATCTCAGTCCGACCAGTTATGAACTTCGCATACACAGGCAATATCGTAGAGCAAATTAAATCAAATCCTCTGGAAATAGGTCCCAGCTATCAGAGTTTTTAAAGTCACCCTATTTCAATGTGCAGCCAAGGCTGCAAATCGCTGAGAAGGAGACTTCCACATGCCTTCAAACACGCAGTGGTCCCAAAGGTGGGTTGCACATCAGAATCACTTGAGGGATTTGCAGAACCTGCCATGCTAGGGCCCCTATCATACCGTAAGTCAGAACTTCAGAAGGAATCAAATGACTGATGTTAGGGCTAGTAGATGGTATAGTGGTTATGTCGCTAGACTCCCTCATGGCCACAGTTCAAGTCCCTAACCCAGTGGCTTCAAAATCATGGTGGGCACTTGTGTGTGTATGCCCAAGATCCTGGGAGGAGAATGGGGAAGGGATTGCAGCATGGCCATCCCTCCTGGTGGGTCATTTCTCACTTCACTTTCATATTCTCTCTCTCTCTCTCTCTCTCTCTGGAAGTGCACATCCCCTATGGCAACATTTCTTAAAAAAAAAATTAACTGACATTGCTTTAAAAGCTCTTCAAATAGAGCCAGCCTGTGGCATAGTGGTTGAAGTAGCTACATCCTGTCTGGTCAACTGCACAATTTGAGTTCTGGACCCAAAAGTTGAAAAACAAGCCAGGTGCTTGTGTGTCCAAAATCCTGAGAAGAGGGGAAAATGGTGAAGGAGGAATTGTGACATGACCGCTCTCCCTTCCCCCAGAGAGGGGGTTCTCATTCTCTCTCTCTCTGTCTCTGTACAGAGTACACACTCTTTATGGCAAAAAAAAAAATTCAAAAGATAATAACACCCCAAGTAATTATCCTGTATCTTCCCCACTGGGAATCAGTGGCAAAACTCACATGTTTGGTAGAAAATTTAACTTCAGAATTCTTTAAAAGGCAAGCTTGTGTCTGGCTGATGGATTTGTTGACCAAATTCTAGAATTATGTAAAAATTTCTAGGAAAACAGAATATACCTAAGACTACCAACCCCAATCCTATGAGTCAAGCAACATCCTGAGAACAGTTAACTTGTAATTCTGCAATAAGTCCTTGATCTGGTCTGACTTAGTGCATAAAATGCAATTACAGTATACTAGCACAAGGGACAAAATAGAATAAAGACATATAATTTGGGTTTTAGCAAAGTACTACGTATATCAAATTTAGTTAATAAACATGAAAACAACAAAAAACTAAACTAATTATGAAAAACAAACTAATTATGAAAGACAGTCCAATGAACACTTTGTTCAAACAGGTTTGATCTATTTGGCATAAACAATCACCTGAAAGTATGAAAGGCAGAGAACACTAACTACCTCAGTATGTTCTAAAACAATTCTTGGTTGGCAAGAGATTTAAAACACATTTCTTGAATAGTGGACTGATGGACTTTCATCAAATTTGTTTTAAATCACCTGTGACTTAAGCAGGTGAAAAGCCAAATTTTAAAGAGGATTTCTCCTCTTCTTTGATGCTGAAATGTTGGCTTATTAATAAAAATAACCTTTAAAGCACTCAGGAAAATAGCATAAAAAGCAGCAGTCATTATTAACAGATAAGTGGTCTATAACTTTAATAGCCTGCAAAACCTAGGTACAGGAGGGTAAAATAATACTTAATCACTGTGTTAAATACCACACTTACGAAACTGGTAAAAGCATTTTTAATGAGAAAGCATATGATATTTTTAATATTTTAATGTATCACAGATTATTTAAAATGTGTTTAGCTACTTAGAGCATAATGACCTCAAGGGTTAAAATGAGTAATCCTCTAACAAATGGCTAGTCAAATTAGTCATTTAGCCTTTTAAGTAAGCATTAAGCATTAAGACAGGTCTGAACAACTTTAATGTTCATTTTACAAAGAACTTTGATGTACTTAACCACATCACCGCATGCATTTACATGAAACGGTGTCTTCCTTCACTCTGTGTGGTACACTAAACTGCTAGGGGACTTCCTAGAGCAGGCTGGGCCTTGTCCACTGGCCGTTGTGAAGACTCCTTTGCAACCTGATGTTGCTGTTGTCGTTTGGGCGTAGGCAGTCGAAAGTAAGCAAATCTAACACTGACAGCAACGAGCGAGTTTGTTCCAACCCCTTGGGATACGAGGTAAGGGTGGCAGGATTTGCTCAGAGATGTGCTTCGGAAATGGCAACGCACTCAGAACTCCACCTCTGTCAACATGACGCTGTGAGCTGTAACTTAGGAAAAATCCTAAAAAAGACAAGAGATGCTGGGGAGAGATGAAGAAGCTTCCTGGATTCTAAGAAGCATCAGAAACACCTTTTACAAAGGCATAAGTGAAAAGAGGAAAAAAAAAAAAAAGACATGATAAAGAATACCACACTAGCCCAAAATAATTAGCCATCACCTTAAAATTTAAGATACTTAGGGGCCAGCAGGTGGCGTGATGGTTGAAGCACTGGACTCCCACATGGCTGACTGTGGTTCAAGTCCGGGACCCAGTGGCTTCCTTTCTCACTTTCTCTCTCTCTCTGTCTCTCATCAAAATAATAATGGATAAAATTAAATACTTTTTTTTTTTAAATTTCAAGATACTCTTATAAATAAGCCACTAATGTGAAAAAAATAGCCTAAGGAGAAACTCACATAGCCACACACACCCAAATCATAATGGATAACAAATTCCTGTTATTTATGATGTGGCCCTTGCCTCTAGCCTTAATCCCTTCTAGGGCTCTTTCATGCAAGAGGATTTGCATCTCCCTAGACAGGTGTTGCTACTGCAGCACTGGCATCCCCTCTAACTCCCAGCCCTCTCCACCTGGAGCTGCTCCCAGCTTGCTTCTTAGTCTAACTCCTCTTTTGTCCTTCTGCAAAATTGTTTACGTGCTTACATACGTTCTTCTGGTAACAAACAGTTCGTACGTCTCTATTAGATCCCTAAAGATTTCTGTGAGCCAAAAGAGGTTAGAAACTGGTATATTCCCAAGTGGCTAACCAAAATGTACGTGAAAGTTGCCACATGACAAATTTAAAGTTCCAGACACTAATGCTCATCACGAATGCAGGTCCCACAGTATTTCCAAAGTTTTCACACCAATACCAAAATACAACAAAAATGTACAAATCCTAAAAGCACCTATCCATAAAAGTCATTTATTTGTCCCTATATATTTTGGGAGGTTAAGCTTTAAAAAGGAGAGAAGAAAGTATGTGGGGAGACCTCACAAAATCTGTAGAAAATGAAATTTAAGTACAAATTTCATATGATGCATTACTTATTTTGAAACCCATGCATAGGTTTTCCGTGATACGTACTTTCCATGAACTTTCTGAAGATGTCCCCCCCCCCTATAGCTGGCTCCCTATCCATGTGCCCTCAGCCAGCACTTCCAGAAGCAGCTATTACTGGAGAGGCATTTTAAAGTCCTCAGAAGATTACCAATTAAATTAATTGCTTCCTAAACATTTAGAAGACCTGTCTATCTTTATTTCATAATGGAAAAAATGCTAACGATGTTAGCAAGAATATAACACAGGAGTGAAGGAATCATTTTGGGGGGGATTTATAAAGATCAATGCACTGTATATATTGTGATATGGTATTCCATTTCACTAGTGCACTTTGACCGCTTTATACTAAGAACAGGATAACTTTTTGGCTTAGATCGTAAGGCAGGTAGCATTTAAAACTGTAGCGTTGATGAAAATTAAATTAGAGAAATCATCAAAGTCTTCACACCAGCCAACGCTAACAAGCACTCCCTTATAAATAGCTCTCATGAATAGTTATTTTATACACAAATGCTGGTGACTGAAAGAGACTCACTGAGCAAGCAATTCCAGGTAATTTCCTAGTTGTGATTATTGTAATGTGTAATTTTTAGTTGTGATAATTACCCAAGAGATTTAGAATACGCAACTTGCAGAATGATGACAGAACCTCTACTTATTTCTTTAGGCTTAGTATTTGAGAAAAAGGGGCTGTGAATTTATGAGACCTTGATCTATTTTTCAAGCCCCTTCTATTTATCTTTGCAAGGCATTTTGTGAATTTCAGATACTTCACCGTAACTGCTATCTCCTATTAAATACAGCTCCTTTCCAACTGTCAAGGATACTATAAAGACATTCAGAGTTTATTTTCACAGACTGGATTACGTCCTTGTGATCCTCAAAGCTCAGTAAGAAGGAGTCTACCTTGGGGACTCTGTTAAGGTCTTCCATCTTCAAGCTGAAAGCTGCCTTGGGGCACAGGGAATTGTGGTCCATTTGTGCCCTCCTCTGTGCCCTAGAATTCTTTGTGGTAGTTGTAATTATTTCTTCAATTACTTGAAATGGGTGTGTTGGGGGGTAGACAGTCCTTTCTTTGAAAATTTAATTAAAATAATCTGGAAGTTCATTAATATGACAAAGGTAATAAAGAAAATGGGATAAATTTACATTTGTTACCTATACACCTTGATGTGGTTACTTATGTTTTCACTGTAATTTTTTTTGGTACATTTCCCTTCAAAAATATATTGCTGATGGGGATCAACAGGTGGTGTGCAGGTTAAAGTTCTGGATCCCACATGGCTGACTATGAAGTTGAAGTCCCTGACCTATAAGTGTGGCTTAAACATCACACTAGGCACATATGTGTATGTGCATGTGCACCCAAAATCCCAAGAGGAGAGTAGAGGAGAAGGGACCACAGAGCGGCCATTTCTCCTAGGGGATGATTTCTCACTCCTCCTTTTCTCTGACTCTCTCTGGCATGCATACCCACCCTACTGCAAAACAAAACAAAAGATGTATTGCTGGTTTAAAAATATTTAAAACTACATATAGACAGTGGGAAGGGAAGATAATCAATTACAAGAGTGCTTTTTTAGGGTAATATCAGGAGTAAGTTCCCTTTATTCGCCCAATGCACATTTGCCTGTGTTTTTCTCTTACGCAACAACTCTATTCTGTGAGCTCAGCCATTCTCTCATGGCACTCTGTGCACACCTCAATCTCCTAAGTCCAAGAGTTGTAACATATATAAATGGAAGAGATTTTTCAAAAGTGACTTCCTGAGACCAGCAAGTGATATGGAGGTTAAAGCTCTGGATCCTACATGACCAGCTATGTGGTTCAAGTCTCAACCCGGTGGCTTGAAAATCACACCAGGCACATGTGCACGCACACCCAAACCCTGAGAGGAGAAGGGATTGGAGAGTGATCACTCACTCCCCCTATTCACTCTGTCTGTCTCTCTCTGATGAGTGTATATGCCTTATGCCAAAAACTTAATTTTTTTTTAAAGTGACTTCCTAAACCTGAACTACCCAAACAGTGGTGGGTAGGCACATGTGCTACTCAGCACTTCAAACACGGATAATAAAACTGAGATAGGCAGTAAGTTCAAACACATACTTGATTTTAAGGAATTAATATTAAAAAAAGAATAGAAAATATTTCATTAAGAATTCCTTATATTGGGGCCAGAAAGTGATACAAGAGTAAAATGAAACACTCTGTAGGGAAATCTCCTGGGTCAAGTTCAAAGATCTCCTGCGTACACCAGGCATGCGTGTCCCTACGATCGAGGGCTGGCTCAGGACAGGAGGGTGCACTGCAAGGTCGAGACCCTGTTGGGGTGCTGTCTCTCTTGTTTATAAAATAAACTTTAAAAAATCCTCATATTGATTATTTGTTGAGATGACAATATTTTAGATTAAATAGGATATAAACTAAAATTAATCTTTTTCATTTTGCATTTTTACTATGGTTACTGGATCATTTAAAATTACACATAGTTTTCATTATACATCCACTGGACAGCATGGTCGTTTGAGCTTGTCATTTCTTTTACATCCATTGCTTTGTTTCTGCTGCTTTTTAGTTTTTACTTCCTTTTCGAGAGTCCTTGAGATACACTTAAAAGCACTTAGATATTCTCCCATGAAGATCCTTCACTTTATCCTCAGTCTGTAGTGAGAGAGCGAGTTCTAAAAGCCTTCACACCAACCACCTCAAAAAAAAAAAAAAAAAAAAGCAAAACTACCTTTGGCAGCTCCTGTTCTGTTCTTCACCGCATGTTAGCTTCCGTATTCACCACAGTAACTGCTCTTTCAAAGGTCAGGAGCTCAACATCTCTCACCTGAACAACAGCACTGGCCACCTACCGGTTTCCTGCCTCCAATCTATCACCTCTCATACACTTCCCGGAATCTCCCAGGATCGCCTTTCTATTGCACAGGTCAGATCACATCACTGACTTTCTGAAATAAATGTCAATGGTGTGCTAATTTTTATAAAATCCAATTTCTAGTTAAGGCATTCATCCACTTGAGCCCAAACTGAAAATGCCAGCCACATTTTTCATTATGCCTCTCCTCAAAACATGGTACTCAGCCTCTGAGACTATGTGTTATTTTCTCAACTCCCAGGTACACTAAGATCCCCATTTTTTTGCATTTGATATCATTTCAGGCTGCAAGACCCTTCTCTCCCATGAATGCTTATCAAAATTCCACTTGTCTTCTAGGTTTCTCTATTCCCAGAGTTGGAAATAATCACTCTGCCCTCTGAAAGCCCCATACCATGTTGCCAGTACCAATAGTACAACATTATTTTTGTCTTCTTTTGAATCATAGTCACATACCTGTCTCTACTGCATAATTTTTCATAAAAAAAATAGAATGAGATAATAAAAGAGAGGGAGGGAAGGAGTAAAGGGAAAAAATCAGGAAGGAAAAAAAAGATTCATAGCTACAGAAAACAGGTCACACGAACCATTATGTTCCCATAGTACCTAGTCCTGTGATATGCTAAATAAAGAACATGGTGAAGGACCTGCAGTTAGCATAATGGCTGTGTCGCTGAACTCCCATGTAATAGACTGCAGTTCGAGTCCCGGGCCCAGTGGCTTAAACTCACGCCAGGCACGTGCGTGTGCATGCCCAAAATCCTGAGAGAAGAAGGGATTACGGCATGGGCCATCCCTCCTGGGGGGTGATTTCTCGTTTTCTGTCTCTCTGTCTCTCTCTTTCTGGTGACTGCATGCGCCCTATAGCAAAAACCTCTCCAAAAAAAAAAAAAAAAAGAACATGGTGAATAAAACCCTCTTTGGGTTTAAAAATATATTCTGGGGCCCACAGGTGGCATGGTGGTTAAAGGAGGTGGATTCCCACACAGATGATGATGATTCAAGTCCTAGGCCTGGTACCTTGCTTTCTCACTTTCCTTTTCTCTCTCTTTTTGTCTCTGGTCACATTCAAAAATAATAATAACAAATGGAATTAGGTAAATAAATAATTATTTTTAAGAGGTTTTTAATTCTCACTTTAATGAGGCATTACCTATCCCAGCACACGTTGAAATAATGCATAAATAAAGGTAACTCTTACATACTAAGTTTGAATAAATTTAAACATATTTGCTATGTAAATGAAATTTCAGGTCCTCAGTGGGAAACTGTATTTTTAAATATTACCAAACTCCAAACAAACATAGATTGGTTACTTTATTTACATGGTTTAATGAACTGACTCATTAAACTTAGCAAAAAAGATTGTATGAGATCCTTATCTCTTATCGGGAAGCGGATATTCTTGTTAAAGGTCATGAAGATATGTAGAGCCTTAACCCTCACTAAGCTTTACCAAATAGCTGAGTCACAAGAACCAACCCAATTATACCAGGTTACATTTCTTTTTAAGTGATAAATTAATGGGTGGAAAATTTCACAACAAGAGATGGCTACAAAATATCTTAAAGCTGTTAAAATATAGATTCAAATTATGCAGTGTTTAGAAAACTATTAATTTAGCAGATTTAAAGTAATTTAAGAGGTCAATTTGTGTAAAATATTTATCATTACTTCCTAAATTTAAGGTGTTTTTTTTTTTTAAAGCAATTGGTATTTTCACTGCAAATCTAAAAATGAAACCACATGAACTGTTAGGCTACTAGCATTGAGCTTTTCAGGAACACCAACAAGATTCTTTAGGCCTACTCGCTGTCTAACTATAGCAATGAGTTTGTTTTGACTAACACTAAACTAAATATTTAAATCAATTAGCACTCAGTACATCATACATACACCCAATGGATACCATTATACCAAAGAAAGCTTTAACTTTCTAAGAATACTTCTACTGATACAATCAAATATCACTGGAATAAATTTTACTAGCTAAAATTTTAGAGAAATAATATTTACTTATTTTCCTAAAGATTTTACCTTTCCTCAAGAGGTCATGATACATAGAGATAATTTCTGTTAGGAGCAACTGAATTACTGCACTAACTAGCAATATAGTCTTGCAAAGAATCTTTAGAACTTAATATGTGTTCACTAAGCATGTGTGAAATAACATCACATTGTTGAGAAGGACACAAAAAATTAAGGAAAAAAATCCCCTTATAGAAGATGAAAATTCATAAATACATTGCTCAAAGCATAACTAGAATTTACATTTTTTTCATTAAAAAACTGAAATGTTTTACAGGATTATATTCCAAGTTAGTGAAGTGTTCTTGGAATTACTGCTTTTGACGTAGACTCTGATTATTAAATCAACATAGAATGGGAAAGGATCTTTGAGATGATGTGGTATACCTCCATGAATTATTAGATAAGTAAAGAGGCCCAGGAGATTTTGCTGATATCATACAACTACATGGAAATAGAACCAAGACTACAATTGTTATCTCCAGACATCCCCAACCAGTCCTCGAACACTATACCATCCCTGTGTAGATGATAAGTATGTCACTGCTCTACGCAATAAAATAAGAATACAAGCCACCAAAAAGGAACCTGTGTTTACAGAACTTTTCCTAAAAGATAGTGCTCTCTTTTGGCTATTGACCAGCATGGTTATTTAAACTTCAGTATTAAGATCTTGCCTCAACTGAGCCTTCAAAAACAATACATTTTGGGAACCGGCAGTTAGCGTAATGGCTATGTCACTGGACTCCCACGTAGTCGACCGCGGTTCGTGTCCCGGACCCGGTGGCTTAAAACTCACGCCGGGCGCATGTGCGTGCGTGCCCAAGATCCCGAGAGGAGAATGGAGGAGAAGGGATTGCGGCGTGACCATCCCCCCTGGGGGGTGATTTCTCGCTTTCTGTCTCTATGTCTCTCTCTGTCTGTCTGGCGAGCGCACGCGCCCTACAGTGAAAATCTCTCCAAAAAAAAAAAAAAAATACATTTTAAGTGAAAAATATTAAGTTAATTTTCCAACCTTCTACAGATTATTAAATTTGTTTTACATAAAGTGGTGTTTTTGTAGAGATATCTAAGAATCTTAAAAAAGAAAATATATTGGGACCAGCAGTTAGCATAATGGCTATGTCACTGGACTCCCACGTAGTCGACCGCGATTTGTGTCCTGGACCCAGTGGCTTAAAACTCACGCCAGGCGCATGTGCGTGCGTGCCCAAGATCCCAAGAGGAGAATAGAGGAAAAGGGACTGTGGCATGGCCATCCCCCCTGGAGGGTGATTTCTCGCTTTCTGTCTTTCTGTCTCTCTCTGTCTGTCTGGCAAGCGCATGCGCCCTATAGTGAAAAACCTCTCCCCCCAAAAAATAAAATATATTTTTAAACATCCTTAGCTTAACATTACAACTATTAAAAACCACACTCAATTTCTCATTTCATTCTCTCCTCCCAATCTCTGCCACACTCAATCCCTACCCCACACATTTTAGCAGCATTTGTTTCTCTATGGACCTGTATGTATATTTGTTTTGAAGTCTTTATTTAGAGATAAGTTGTTCAATAATTCATGCACCTGAGACCTAATTAGCAAATTCTATGTTTTCATAATATAAATGTTACATCAGTTTCCCACTCATTAAGAACTTCCTTATGTCATTATACTACATTTTTTCAAATATATTCTTAAATCCCTTGAAGGCAGGAATCATATTTTCTTTCTTTTATTTTGCCTCACATGCTTTATACACAGTAAATATATAATAATCGATCTTGGCTGAAGATAAAATGTATCACCTGTATCTTAATCTTTGCGCCACCGACAATGATCTGCATTCAGGTTAGAATACATTGAAGACAGAACAGTATTAATGGATCTTATTCACGGCAATATTTCCCCCCAAAAGTATTGTAATTGACTTATTTGACTGGTTAATTATGTTTATAGAAACTAGTTACTAACTGTTTTATAAAAATAATTAGAATAATAAAAATAATGATTGGGGAAAACAGAAAAGATATGGAATGTTGAAGTGGGGAGATTAATGTTTCTGTACTGACTGACATGCATGGCATTCCCTTTTGAAAAAACAATGTAATACAATGTAAAGTTATATGTAATCCAATGTAATATAAAGAAGATTATAATGATAATAAAAATAAAAATAAATAAAAAAAAAAGAAACTAGTTACTAGTAGTAGAGATGATTTCCTGTCACAATATTCAAAAAATATTTCCGGGCATATGAAAGAGTAAATTATATTCAAAACTTGGAACACTAAAAATAAATTAAGTAAAATCACTAACACTAAGTAACACATTAGCTAACTTAATTACAACTTTTGATTGTAAGAGCAGAATCAATGCAGTCAGCTGGTTAAATGAAAACATAAAATGATTCACTATTTACGTAGATTCATTCATTCATCACCATTAATAGAGTTCACCTATTTGCCGTGCACACTTCTTAGCACTGGAGACAGAGCAGTGAATGTACAGAAAAGTAAACTAATAAACAGACAGATGAAACAAAAAAATAAACACACTAACATATCTTTAAAAGATGAGTTTTGGGGACCAGCAGATGGCAGAATAGTTACATTACTGGATTCCCACATACTGGCTAGAGCCCCAGATGCAGCAGGTTAAAACTCACACCAGGTGCATGTGCGTGTGTGCCCAAAATCCCAAAAGGAGACTGGAGTGGAAGGGACTGCAGCATTGCAGCATGGCATCCCCCGTGGGGAAGGGGTGATTTCTCACTTCCTATCTGTCTCTCTGGTGAGTGCAAAAACCCTATAGCAAAAATCTCTCCAAATAAATAAATAAATAAAGATGACTTTCGTTTATTACACTCAATTATAATAAAATCAGAAGTAGCCAAAAAAAAAAAAAGAATTCTGTACACAAACATATATTCCATCTTTGATGACTTCAGAAAACAAATACACTCAATATTTGAGTTTAGTTCTAGATTATTAATGTAGCTAAACGGAAAGACACAAAAAAGTATATCACTACTTAAAAATTGTGCTGACAGCCAGTTAACTTCCCTGAGAGCAGAGAGTTCACAAAGGGTTAGCGGGAGACCATGTGGTTACAGCTCAGTAGGATGCTTCTGTGACACAGTCACTCCTGAGCCTACCAACAGTACCTTGAGACTTTTTCTTGTTTTTTAAGTATACATACAGCCTGCCAAGAGTAACAAGCAAAAGAATACCTCACCACCATTCATGGATTTTCGTTCAATCCCACTGTATCTAACAAAAGGTCTGCTTTATGCTCACTCTTGTTTATGGTCATTAGAGTCATAAACTCAAAGACTGGGAGACAGGAATGTGTACAAATCCCAGGCTGGCCCAGCAAACTGCCAGACACTGCTCTTATTGTTTTCTTTTGCAAATTCTGGTTGGTTAACTACATTCTCAAACAGATGAGGGCTCAGATGGGGTAAAGGTCACACACACTGTTTAATGGTATGTAGCAAAACAATAAGGCAATAGTAAACTACCAATGTGGTTGTAATGTCTCATTATGCTTCTGACTGAAAAGATTCCGTGATAAATGAAGATGAGACATTTAGCAACAGGGAATCAGCACTCCCTGGTAACTAAATATTAGATAGATAGCAAAAAGATAAGTCAAAAATTCCTAACGAAACTCATTTGTAGCTATTAGAAGAAAGTAAGAAAGAAACTTGAAAACTTTTCACGGACTTTATGAAGAAATATAAGCTACTGCTCTACCAAGTACAGAAAGTACACACCTAAAAACATGCTTTAGGCTCTTGTTAGGAGCTCTACAAATTAAGTTTAAACTGGTTCTTCTATGGCTTTATGCCTGTTTAAAATCATTTGGCCTGGAAATACTGCCAATTCAAAGAGATTTTCTACTGGGAGACATTTTCTCCTCGTTCTATTCAATGAAATTAATTATATTCTTAATTGTATCCACTATACCATCCTGTACTGCTAAAATACATATTTCTTCGTCCCAAATCTTTAAAAAAAATTTTTTGTAAAAATTTCAACTAAAATATCTGGGATTTTTATTATTTTGTGCATCAGACTTATTGAGAACTTTTTTTTTTTTTTTTAAGTTATTGCCAAGGGCTCAACAGAGAGAGACAGATAGTGACAGAGAGAGGGCAGGTGAGAAATCACCTCCCCACCTCAGGGGGAAGGACCAAGTCATAATTCCTTCTTCATTCTTATCTCGAGATTTTGGGCACACACACACACATGGACCTGGTATTTAAAGCCACCAGGTCTGGGACTTGAACCACAATCAACTATATGAGAATTCAGTGCCTTAAACACCATGCCACTTATTAGTTCCTTATATTTTTATTTTATATTCCTAAGAATTATTTATTTAGAAAGAAAAGTTACAGCCCATCAATTACCCTGTAAATTTCAACGACATTAGAATCTACTACACAGGTACAATTTGAACCATTTAAATAGCAAATCAACATAAGACTTGATTCCAATCCGCAAAATTGAAAATCGAAGTAAATCTACACACTACACTGGTCATGCCAAATACTAGAAATCTTATCCAATCAACAATAATCCACAGTTTGAAAAGGCAATTTACAGTTATAAATTATTTTCCTATTTTTTCAAGATATTTTTGCCATAGGGTATGTATGCATGCTGTATAGACAGAGAAAGCAGCGAGACAGAAAGTGAGAAATCACTTCCCAGTGGGGATGGCCACTCTGTTCTACTCCATTCTCTCGAGAGTTCAGGAACACATGCACACAAGCCCAGTGTGAATTTCAAGTCACTGGGTCTAGGACTTGAACCATGGTTGATCTCATGGAAGTCTAGCACCCCAACCACCAAGCCACCTGTTGGCCCTTTAAATCATTTTTCTATAATCATAAAATATAGAGATTAAAAAGTATTATTTGCAATATAGAGTGAAGTCAGTTTCTTTAATCAGATTTTAACTGATTAAATCAAACTGTATATTAATTTATGTGAATTTATTAGGAGTAAAAACTTGCTCCTTCCAGGAAATACTAAGCAAGTTTGCCTTCTGATCGATTTGAGACCAATTTAATACTTAACAGGTGTAAGTTTGAACCATTACTGAGTGCACTAAGTGTACATGTTCTGTAACATATATAGTTCAAAAACCACGTTTAAAATCCATTAAGTCGCTACTTTTATTACTAATTTTTATTATCAAAGCAATTAGATACCAGAAGAAAAGCATTAGCAGATATGCCTGTGATAAAAAAAAAAAAAAAAAATCTTTTTTTATTCTAATCCAAGAGATTAAAGAGTAGTTTCAGGAAACCTTAATTAGGCCTTTCCCTGAATAGCAGAGGACTTGTGCTGGACCCAAAAAAAGAAAAAAAAAAAAAAAGTAAAAAAAAAATAGGGTTTTAATTCTAAGCTTTGACATAGATCCAACTTGACAAAACCTAACTTTTCTGACTCAGCATGGACACAACTGGTTCTGAGACATAATCAATATAATCCAAATATAGGAAGATTAGTCAAATCCTGGCTAATGCTAATGCAGAATTCCCAATTCTTGCAAAATTTCATGAGAGAACTCATGGCTGGTGGGAAGAGGGCGACGTGGAGTTTGTAAATGAATTACCTCACCACGTGGCCTAGGGATCTTGAAGCCAGTCCGTAAACTTCTGTTTTCTCATATTGAAGATGGCTGGCATGCACTCACACACATTGCTCTCACTAATGAGCATATACATAACTGGAGAAGTTCAATGAGTTCTGTGGATGACGCCAAAGTCAATTTCCCATGTAGGTTTTTTTAAGTTTATTTACTTATTTCAGGGGGCTGGCAGAGGCAGGTATCTTTGACAGTCTCACCACGCCAAGAGACACCAGCCTTCTAGACAACCAGGATCACAGGTGCACCCTGCGTGTTCAGGCCAACTTGGAATCTAAACCCAGGGTCTTCCCTTACAGCTTCCAGTCCTGCACACCTGTGCCACCACGGCTGTTTCCTTCTCTTTCTTCTACTCCCCTTCTTAAGCTTGCTTGTTCACTACGTTTAACTTACCCTCCAACAGCTTAAATTTACCAGCAATATCCACATTCCTGCTTGGCTAGTATGGGCCCCGTAAGTAAAAGACGAAAAACAGGTAAATACAGGATCAACAAATATGACTGGCTGATTATAAGTACTAACGGACTGGGCTGCACATTTCTGCAAAGATTTTTTTCTAAATGCGTCCACTCATCCAACAAATATTTACGGAGCACGGACTATGTTTCACACCACAGTTATCACAGAATTTACATGTCAGTGGAAGAACTACAGAAGTCAAAGTCCCACAAAAACAAAGTAACACTGTAACTGTGCCAAGGGTCCTGCGAGGAATGTGACCTACTGGAGTCTAGGACATCTTTCCTAAGGAAGAGATCTGAACAAACTGGAGTTGAGGATGCTGAGAGGAAGAAACGGGAGCATGGTCAAAGCTTTGTTTTCAAAGGCAGCAACGCAAAGGGCCTGGGAAGAGGGTCTGCACTGGGATAACTGCTAAGCCTCTTCTTGTCTCCTGTTTTAAACCAAACTACTATCTTAGTGTCAGTATTCTAATTTCTTCTATCAGCTTAGTCATCTTAGGAAGATCTCTTCAACTGACAGTTCTATCAATTTTATCTATAAAATGGAAATAAAATCATCAACTTCGTTTTTGTATCAGAGATATAAGAGAAGTAAATGTGCATATTCAATGATGAAGCAAAGAATAAAATAGAATATTAATTCAAAAAGTGGCTTTGCAAATACTGCTGAATTAATCCACAAACAATATTTTTGGACAGGTAAAATTCAGCTACTTTAGCAGACAGAAGAAGAAAACAATGGCAGGTTATTTTTCCTGACAGGAAGAAGAATGATAAACCAATTAAGAGAAAACTTTAGAGACTATTTCACCTTACAATAACACATTCTCTCAAAGTGACAAATAAAAACATAAAGCAAGAGGAAGTCAAATCAGCCAAACCAATCAAACCCTCTGACGTGGGTGGTATGTGGCCTCCCTCTGTTGGCTTACTTCACAGAGGACAATATTTTTAAGACTGATGACAGACATACAAATAAAATCTTTGATTATTCTAAGTTATTACTAAGTACAAAGAGGACAGTCCTTAATTGTTTACTATATTCACCACATAACTTCTACACAGAGGTATTTTGGGTAATAATTAAGAAGTCATCATTTCCCTTCCTCTCTAAATAACAGCATTTTTTTAACTATAAAGATGAGTTCAAATTACAAATTACTTTTTCTCAGCTGTCAATTATACCTCAATAAAGCTGGAAAGAATAAAAAAGTAGTCCTTTGAGGTTTGTAAGGTTATGGCCCCCAAGAACTTAAACCAGTATCGCTCGTCTAA
This sequence comes from Tupaia belangeri chinensis, assembly GCF_000334495.1. Classification (NCBI taxonomy): domain Eukaryota; kingdom Metazoa; phylum Chordata; class Mammalia; order Scandentia; family Tupaiidae; genus Tupaia; species Tupaia belangeri. Next base: position 2,452,940 of record NW_006159649.1, read on the forward strand.
TTTATCGAGAATATATATTTTTGTGGAGAGCAGGTCACATATGAGGCCCAAGAAAGCTGCCTACATATGGAGCCAACAGTGCAAGATTATCGGTAGGCCTACAGCGAAAACCATCAGGAACAAGAGCACCACGTGTGGTACTGCCTAACTGGCTTTGAAAGCGATGACTGTCTCCTTGTCTCTCCCACTTCTGGGAAATCTGCTTTTCTCTTCCTTCTCATCAAAGGCAGCATTTCAATGAGGAAAATCTGTAAATCTGTTTTATACACTGCCTGCAAAGCTTCTGAGACTCTCCCACGAAAAACGATCATAGGACATGAAAATTTGACTGATGAAACTGACACCACCTCAGTAGTTTTGCTTCAAACATAGTTCAACAAAGCAAATAGGAGTGGTTGGATTTTTTAAAATGAAGTCACACTAAGGAAAGTGGAAGAAGAAAAAAAAAAAAGATTATGTATTTTTTATGCCCAACTATTTATGCCCTAGAATTTGAGAAATAAAGAAGTCAGACTCAAAACCTGACTAGGATTTTGGACACAAATAATTTATCCCAACTGAGGCTTTTTGTACTTCACATACACATCAAAGATAATAAGAAAAATATAATGTGATGGAAAAATAAAACATATCAGATAAAATCCAGATATGAGGATTTGTCAAAATGCCTGAATAAATTAATCAGCATTATGAGGCTAAGTAACTGTTGCTCTCATTTTGTTTTGATTTATGCAAATGGTACATTTAACGCTACTCAAGTCCTATAATAAATCTGATCTAACTTATTTGTCATGAGAGTAAGCAGAATTTGCTGTTATAACTAAAATGTTTTTGTCTGTTTAATTTACTGGAGGAAGTGTGCACTTGCCAGAGAGAGACAGAGAAAGGAAAAGAGAGGAAGGACTCTCCTGGGGGGATGGCCACAACACAATCCCGTCTCCACCATTTCTGATTTCAGCATAATGGGCACACATGCACATGTGCCGAGTTGTTTTTGTTTTTGTTTTTTAACTTTTTAAAATTTTAATTTACTTTATACATCTAGTCACAATATGTTACTTAACTTGTAAAGTGAATTTACCCAACTTGAATACACCTCACACCAGTCCAGTAGAGGATATTATGCATCAACAGACAATAATCTATTTCTGTGTCCCATAAATATCTTGCCTCTCAATTTTTCTTCCTAATTTCCTTCTTTACATTCTCCCCCTTCCCTCGCCCTCTTCCCAACTGTCTCCAGTATCCATGACTATTTTTCATTTTCCTATAATCTGTGTTTTTTGAGTCACTGGGTCCAGGACTTCAAATAGCCAGTCAGCCATGTGGGGATCCAGACACCTTAATCTCCATGACACTGGCTGCCCACTAAAATCTTTTAAGCCATTAAATAAATTCCACCATGGAATACTGCCCACTAAAATCTTTTGAGCAATTAAATAAATTCCACCATGGAATACATTGGAGAACAGTGAAAGTGTAGAATAGTCACTAAAGAATGACTAAATATTGGGTTGTCAGAAAAGACATGACACATTTTTGTATCTATAGGTAGCTATATTTTTAGTGAATGAATGAATGTTCCCTTAGGGTGTAGTAATGAATGGAAAGATAAACAAAAGCGTCCATCCCATTGGAAAAAAATTGTTAATGACTTTATATTACAATTGAATGTTAATGTAACTTTTATTAGTTGCAATGGAATTTATGAAGATTGCATGATATTATCTGATTTAATCTTGTTTTCCACTTTACAAAACCATGAAATTAATAAGAACTAAGTTGACTGCCCTGATTTACTTCAAAGAAATTAGTGAATTGGCTGTCCCAAAGTTCACTGAAGCAAATTTGTCAGTTACATTTCTCTGTACCCTTTAGAGACCTACTAAGCAAATGTGCCCAGTCTTCACACTTGGCCCTTAAGCTTCTGTTTCTTCAAAAGCTGTATTTTGTTATGCTAAGCTCCTGGGTATACCTCAATTAACAGATGCATGAAGTCTCACTTTTCATTACTCCCAGTGCTAAAATGCACACTTTTAAAAAGTAAAAGTACTCCAGAATGTAGTCTACAGAAAAAGAGAAGCAAAAAACAGTATAGTTTAGAAGTATACGGGCTCTTCGAAATGTTCATGGAAAATGTATATTATGAAAAATATCTATCCTTGGCTTTCACAATTTTTCACACCAAAATAAAACTCATATTTCAATTCCAGTTTCCCGTGAACTCTTTGATGTTTCCTCATAACTACAGGAGTAAGTTGTGTATAAGGTGAATTCTGCTATATTATTCATGTACATTGGCTATTCATCTAATGTAAAGCTAATTGCTCTTAAGAAACAAAGTCTCTACTTGAAAGCTGAAATATCACCCCCTTAATTCAATCAACCATCAAGTCTAATGAGCACTAAAATCTGGGCCCAGTGCCACCACAGGGAACACCAAAAAATATATGAGTTCTGCTAAAGGAAACGACATTCCAATCGAAGTGATAAGGCTACCACAATTTCAAGTAATTTAATACAAAATATATATTGTTATCGATGCTCTTAAGAACTCTTAAGGCTTAGGAAAAAACAGAAATCCGCAAGGTCTAAAGCTGTAGAAGAGCTGGGGTAGGAACTGGGTGGGTATAAAGACTAGATTCCAGAGAAGTAGTAGGAGAAATCCTGACCAAAAGTATAGAGACGAAAATGTGCATGACTTGCATTTTAAGATTATGAAGGAACAGAGGAGATAAAATCAAATTTATAGCAGTGAGAAATAGGGTAAGTCAGAATAGAAAGAAAATATGTAATCTTTTGCAGCATGCAAATGTCCACAATAAAAGTAATGTGTTAAAGATTTATCTGGCTTGGGGGCTGGCAGGTGGTGTTGCGGTTAAAGGTGCTGAACTCCCATATGGGAGACCATTGTTCAAATCCTGCACCTGGGGGCTTGCGCTCTCTCGCTCTCTCTCTCTTTCTCTTTCTGTCTCTCTGTCTCTCTCTGGTCAAAATTTAAAAATACTGCTAGTAGATAAATAATTCTTTTTTAAAAAAGATTTCTCTAGCTTTAGCATGATGGAGGAAAGAAACACTAGAAGGCCTGCCTCAGCAGTAATCTTGCCAGGAGTGAGGGAATGCTGAAATAACACAGTTCCAAGAATAGGGGACAAGAAAGAGCAACAAAGATTACTCTTGGGAGCAGATCCAGTAGTACTCATTACTATTTAATAAATAAAGAGAGTAAATGCAAGAAGTTTCAGTAGCCATAGATACGTGAAATGCCTGAATGGAACTAACAGGAGAAGCCTTTGGGAATACTGGCATATGGGAAGAAGAGAACCCAGCAAGAGCAATGCAGATGGTGTGGTTAGAAGTAAGAAAAGAGCCAAGAGAGAACATTACTGAAAACCAGAGTGAGTGGTTGAAGAAGAATGAGAGGTACAGCCAAGCCACAGAGTTGAACTTAAAAATCAAAGGAATCTCCCAAACACAAGTTCTGAAAACCATACTATTTTAGAAGCCAAGCCTAAGAAACAACAGAAGGAATTAATTGGAAAGAGTTTTTATATTAGATATAAAAACACAAATAGGGGCCAGCAGGTAGTGTGGTGGTTAAGGTACTAGAATCTCACAAGATTGATTCCTGTTCAACTCCAGACCTGGCGGCTTGAAAAATCATGCCAGGTGTGTGTGGATGTGTGATCATGCCAGAGGCATGTGCAAGTGTGTGTGTGTGTGTGTGTGTGTGTGTATGTGTGTGTGTGTGTGTGTATATATATATATATATATATATGCCCTAAATCCCAAGAGAATAGAGAAGAGCTTTTGGTGAGGGCATCTCCCCTGGGGGAGTGATTTCTCAGTTTCCTTCTCTCTGTCTGTCTCTGTCTCTCTCTGGTGAGTGCACAAACCTTCTGGCAAAAACCTTAAAAAGAAAAGCAGGCATAAAAGTTACTACTGCAAGTTTTCAGATTGATCTAAGAAACATGTTGGTATTTCATAGCATTTTGGGTGTCTGAAATATAATATCATAAAACAAAGTACATTGTCACTGCCAATAAAACCCAATTTGCATTATTAAGTTCTATATCTATCAAATTATCATGCTAAATCATTATGCTGAAACTTGTTTCCTGGAATAAAAAAAAACATATGGGAAAACAAACAGTTTTTTCAATATATTTAGTTGTACTACTGAATATCTCTTGTTTAAAATTCTGGTTTCCAAAAATCCATACTTCCTCTTAAGTATGTCAAAATAATACTCAAGTAGGTTTTTGAAAAGTGTGACAAATTTCTTTCTTTTTTAGAGACTTTTCTTTTTTTTTTTTTTTTTTTTTTTTTGCTATAAGGCTCATGCATGTGCTGGAGAAACAGAGACAGAAAATGAGAAATTACACCCCAGGGGGATGGCCATGCTGCAGTCCCTTCTCCTCCATTCTTCCTTTGGGATTTTGAGCACACATGCACATGTGCCCCGCCTGAGTTTCAAGCCACCAGGTCTGGGATTTGAACCACTGTCAGCTATATGGGAGTCCAGTGAAATAATCATTACATTGTATGCCGGCCCCAAAAATTATGACTAATTTTATCAGAATTAATGAAAACTTATCCTAAAGAAACATCTGACAATAATTGTCCAAAAGAAGAAAAATAATAAATTAGTAATAATAAAATGTATTTTCAGATCTAATCTAGTAAAATGAGATTCTACACTTAAAAACAATAGCCCTCTATTCCCCAATAGTTCCATTTAGTAAATAAGCCATTAATTTTAATGGTTTATCATCAGCAATCAACATTTATGGAAATTATATTTCTATACTAATAAAATGAAATATTGAGAAATAAAATCTCCAGATATTACAATGCATCCCAGCAACTAGAAAGATATTAACAAAGTAATGAGATGGGTTCACAATAGTAGTATTCCTTACTGAAATTACAAATTTATAAATAAAGTGCAATGACTACAAAGACTCATCACATTAATGAAAATGCTGAGAAATGGCACTGACACTTTAAAAATTAAGGAAACAAGTAAAAACTCAAACTCACCAGTACCCCCAAAATAAAAATTTTTTATTTTGATCACTTTCCATAATAAATATTTTAAATGCAACTGTGTATGTCCATTAAATTTAATGAAAATACTGTTTAAATAATTCTAAACACAACAGAAACTTCAAGCATTCTTTAACCAATTCATTAAAATATGAAAACCCTATAGAAGTTTAGAAAAATGAAAGGGTTGTTTGTGAAAGGTTGTGAAGGATAGTTTCAATTAAATATTTATAATCTACTCTATCATTTCAGAACCTCCAGTACTTATGAAGTAAGTGGTATAGAAAAATTAAAGTTTAGAAATTTAGATTTATAAAGGAGAGTTATTTGCCTTGTGAAATTAACACACATATTCATAGAAAATAGCTACGTCAGTGAGCAAAACTATAGCGCAAAAAATTAATTTGTTTTATTCGACTCTCTCTGTCTTCCCAACTGTGCCTGTCAATCAACAAAACAGGAATCCTTCTACGTATGCGTAGTTGTACAATAACACAGCTGGTAAAATATTAAATATAACCTAACTCTACCTTCATATACCAGCTAACTACAGTCAACCACTGTGAAAGAACTTAAAGAGAAAAGCAAATATAAATACTTAAGTAAAGCATAAAGTCTCCCTGAAATTCAAATGAACAGATCCATCAAAATACATAATAATGCATAGATATATACAAACAACTCAATTTCTGGTCAAAAGTGATTAATAAGTGTTTTGTATTTGTTTATTTGTTTCCTTGCCCCTAAAAAGTTGCTACTTTCAATAAATCACCATTAAACCTTTGTTAATTGATAAGACAGAATCTTGAAATGGATGCCATGTTACCTTCTAGTTAAACTTACTCTATAAACAGTATCAAACCTCTCCAAAATTTCACTGACACACCATTTTCCTACTGAAAATTACCTATTTTACTGCTAAAATTAAAATGTTACCTTTCTATGTGAAATTCCACTTATCCTAAATGTGCAGAAAAAAAGCAGTTAGCACAAAGAGTTGAACAAACTATACAGAAAGGGGGTGGTGGTGGTGGTAGAGTAACAGCTATTAGAAGCTAGGGGAAAATGTGTAATACACATTGGGTCATCAGAAGTCATGATGCCTTCTTGCATAGAAAAATATGTGATGACTTTTCCGATGACCCAATAAATGGGCAGACTAGCCAAGGCATCAAAGTTCATGGTCCTCAAAAATCAGATCTACCCTACCATTCACCCCCGTTCTGGCTCTTACAGTGACTAAGAATAAAATCCTACTCTGGCTTAAAGAGGGAATGAAGTCATCTGTCCAATACTCTTTTCCATAATTAACTTGTATGAATTTCGTATACACGCAAAATAAAAATGGAAGAACTCATGAAGTGTAAAAAGAGAATGTTTAGGATCATTTTATACCATAAAATCAAAAATATACATATTAAGAAAACCAGACTCTGCCTCACTACAAGGAAATGAGTAGACCGGATAACCTGAATAGAACTCATTTTGCTTTAAAATCCCTAGAAAATTTGTTTTCTATCTTTTCTTTTCTTTTTTTTTTTGTAGAAGTTTTTGCTATAGGGCACGTGTGCTCGCCAGGAAGACAAGAGAGAGACAGAGAGACAGAAAGCGAGAAATCACCCCCCAGGGGGGATGGCCACGCCACAATCCCTACTCCTCCATTCTCTCGGGATCTTGGGCACGCGCGCACACATGCCCAGCATGAGTTTTAAGCCACTGGGTCCAGGACTTGAACCACGGTAGAGTACAAGGGAGTCTAGCGACATAGCCATTACACTAACTGCTGGTCACTCCATTCTTTTCTTTACTAGGATAAGTGAAATTTGGATTTTCTAAAAATCGAAAATTCGATATTTTTAATGGAAGTTAATCAGATTTGATTTTTAAAAGAAAGGGGAAAAAAAGGTATTCTATATCTTTGTAGGTAGGATATGAAGTGCTAGATGCAAGAAACCTCAAAACCCCATGATCCTCAAAACTTACATTTTTATACAAATGCCAGATAAGAAATAAGCATGCCATTATTTCTAGTTTCTCAATTCCAGAAGATGCGTAAAAATTAATCTAGGTGCCTTTCTGGTCCCCTGTATCCAAACGTAAAATACTTACATCTAAATACAAAATAACAGAGAATTTCGGCTAACATTATTCCATTGTACATTCCCACTCCCTTAAAGATTAAATGTACACAGCCTACTCTTCAAATGGTGACACATCTGCCTAAAAGATCTATAAACCTTTTGATGCCAAACATCAAAAGATTAAAGTTAAAAGATTTCCTATAAAGCCAAGCAACAGAGCAAATGACCTAATCAGTGCATCTTTTCTAGTCCCCAAATACATAGTATCCCGTCACAAAAACTATGGTTTATTACCTGTTGATGACGACATGTATAGTATTCTCAACGGGATTGGTCTGAGAAGTATTTCATGATGGGCAAAGTCTTTTTACAAGCAAAATGAGAAATAGTGATCGACTGTTTTAAAAAATAATTAGAAGAAAAATAATAATGATTGGGAAAAACACTGAAAAGATATTGAATGATGAAGTGGGGAGATTAATGTCTCTGTATTGACTGACATGCATGGCATTCCCTTTTGAAAAAGCAATGTAATACACTGTAAAGTTATATGTAATCCAACGTAATATAAACAAGATTATGATGATAAAAAAAGAAAAAGAAAAAACTGGTCTATTCACAGAGTGTTAGAACTGCACAGTAAGGATAGAGTCAGTAAACAAGACTGAGGGGAATAAAAAGAAACAGATTATGAAGGTCAGAGCATTTCAGAAATGCTAATGGTAAGTGTGCTTAGTACTCTCCTCCCTACACATACAGAAAGTACTACCATCAACCAACCTATGGCCCTTGCTCTCTCAAGACGCCCAAGAGCTGAAATGTGTATAAAGCTGGATTTGTGTTCATCAATACCCCTTCCTTTCTTCCTGAACTAATTTTTCATCATTTCAATATTTCTTCATATCTTTACTCAACTTCTTCCCTCCTATCTCAGAAGCAGAAGCAGAAGCAGAGCTTCTCATTTTCATTATTTCATCCCTTCTTACCTCATTTCAAAGCCCAAATACAAACTCGAATGTGAATGCCTGTGTCTGTGTATTTCCCAGCTCATATTAATATAATTTCCTGCAGCTTGTTTTATTTTCCTCTTGCTTATTACATACCAGCATATATAGATATGGTTCATTATAATCACAAATGAAAATGTTTCATTGTATAAATGTGTAATTTGTCTAACCAATTCTGTGAAAACTACAAATCACTATTTATATTTTGTTTGTAATTATCCTTTCTTCATCTACGATTATGTATGAATATATATGGTGTGCACACAGTGACACTGTGCTTTCTGCTTAACAACTGCTTATCCCATTGTGCTTCAATGGGATAACATGTATGAGTATCTCTAAATGCGAAAGATTCAGAAGAGCTGCACAAGAAAAGAAGTTCAACGGAAAAGAAAAAAGGAAAACGCCTTAAAAGTTCTCAGGCCTGCTAGTGCTCCAACACCTCTAACAGCGTGAGTCCTGTAATGTGCAATCTTTCTTTTCTTTTTCTTTTTTTTAATTAAGAGAGATTATTGCTATAGGGCACATGCACTTGCTGGAGAGACAGAGAGATAGACAGGAAGCAAGAAATCACCCCGGGGTGGGAGATGACCATGCCACAATCCCTTCTCCTCCATTCTCCTCTGGGGATTTTGGGCATGTGCACACACATTCCCAGCATGAGTTTTTTTTTTGTTTTTTTTTTTGAGGGGGGGAGAAATTTTTGCTATAGGGCGCATGCGCTCACCAGAAAGACACAGAGAGCGACAGCAGGCGAGAAATCACTCCCCAGGGTGGATGGCCACGCCGCAATCCCTTCTCCTCCATTCTCCTCTTGGGATCATGGGCACAGACGCACATGCACCCAGCGTGAGTTTAAACCACCAGGTCCAGGACTCGAACCACAGTCGACTACATGGGAGTCCAGCGACATAGCCATTACGCTAACTCCCAGCATGAGTTTTGAGTGGCTAGTCCAGGACTGGAATTGCGGTCAACAATGTGAGAGTCCAACAATAAATGTAACCATTACACCACCTGCTGGTCCCAGGACAAGCAATCTTAACAGGCAAAGATTCTACTTTCCATGGAGGTTCAATTCTGGAACTAACTGGTACTCTCTATTTTCAGAACGGTGGACTGTATCTCTTCCCTTTTAAAGTGAACTAAAATAATGTTCTTACTAAGTTACACTTGATAGGAAGTTCATTTCTGTTCAAGCACACCCCAGGCCAAACCAAACAAATTAAATCCAAAATAGAGTGAAGTGATAACACTAGGACCCTTATAGATAGGGATGGGAAAATCCACACCCCTCCATGAAAACTTCCTTCAGTCTCCTCTGCTATTCTTAGTGACTCGATGGTTCTATTCATTTTGTTTTGCTTTTCCATCTTGTGGTTTCTTTAAAAAGCAACACTAGTTTAATCAAGAGACAATATTATTCTCATCTCATCCAGTAGCACTGCCTACACAACTGACTGATGGTATACCTCACCATTATGTGCTATTTAAAACTTCACTGCTCCTTACACCAAGGAAAGCATAGTTGCTTCCTCAGATTGGAGTAGAGAAGGCTCTCTAGCCTTGCCTCTCATCATACCCTAGCCTCGTTGACATGCTATCTTTGTGCTGTGTGTGTTCCTGTTTATGGCTCAGAAAAGTACTTGTTTATAGAATCCGTTCAATGCCCTATTCATTCCCAGTAGTTAAGTGTGTTGAAATTAAAGGGCTGTGCTTGAATTTGATAAATGAACAGACGGAGGACAGAAGGTCTAAGCAGCTCTATCTTGGGCCCTTACAAAAGGCCCTAAAACTCAAACATTACCCCTGTCATAGCTCCTGCTTCTACCAAAAATAGAGGCAAGTTAGGACTTCACTAAACAGCTGTTTCTGGCTACAATCTGTGCTGCGGATAAACAAAACCACACAGAACAGAATGGGGTGGTGCTGAAACAGAACGTCCCCTGGTCTCATCTCATTTCTGCTTCACTTGAAGGCCTTCTATCCACACCACTGAGGAACAGGGTCTACTCTCTAGGCCATATGGAAAAAGAATCAGGTTTAGTAACTCATGATTATTCTGTGCGACTAGAATAGTCCTGGGACAGAGTAGGTGCTCAACAAATCATTGAAGAAAACAAATAAAATTTGAGAGCAGGCCCAGGCTTGGTGGTATAGGAAGAGGGTACCACTGAGCAATGGCTGAGGCAACATGGGAAGCTTGGGTTCCATTTTTATCCCAATCTACACAGGCTGGGCATGGTGGCACAAGACCATGGCCCTAGCAAATGGGAGGCTGGGAGGAAGGGAGGATCACCACATGTCAAGGCCCTGATAAAAATTCCTATGTCTTTCTCTTTCTCCCTTCCTCTCACTTACCTCCCTTCCTGCTCACTGACTCTCTCTCAGTTAAAGAGAGAGAGAGAGTAAGGTACATGCACAGAGGCCTCTTTCACTAGCCTGCACTTTTTGCCTCAACTTTTACAGTAACTAAACAACTATTCATTAAATTGTTTTAAATGCACAAAATGCTTTGCCACTAGTTGCATTTTTTAGTTGCTTCAGTCTGACTCTTCCCAATGAGAAGATGTGGGGGCATTAGTATCACGTGGCATGATGTCACTACTGTAGGCTGTTGTTAAGCAGTCACTTTCCCGTATGACAGACAAAGCACCACAACGCCAAGTAGGCACCTATCTTTCCACTCGATTTCACTTAAAATTTGAATAGTATTTTTGAGAGTATTTTGATGACATACAAATTCCTGAAAATTAGGCAAAGTCCACTTGAGGAGATTTAAAATCTTGAGAAGATTAACTTTAATTGAGTATCTAAGCAACAAATCCAAATACTCCTGAACTCCATAGTCTAACACACTGGACTTCTAATGGAGCCAGCACAATGCCTCTCCAATTTCACTGATGGAGATTTAAGTTCTTTGTTCAACACATTTAGGGAAATAAGATAGTAGACACTTCAAAAGAAATCTGTTATCTCCTTGACTAGAGAATGGAATAGTCACATTTATCGCACACATAAAATGCTCTCTGTAAGTCATTTATACAGAAGTAACAGAACCATGTAACAATGCAATATAAAACATGATCTCTATTAAACAGAGATAAAATATTAAATAAGACATGTTAACCTGTAAATGCCATTGCTTTTTTACTATAAAACTTCCAAATTTCCTACTTCATTCTATAGTCTTTATCTTTACCACATAAATTGTATTAAAATAACCTTTTATGTGCATTTTAAGTAGTGGCACTTCAATACCAAAGAACCTACAGTGATTCTTCATGGTTTTTCTAAGTTCTAATATATATTCCTAACTCTCTAGTATTTTGCCCCCAACTTTATCCTTTACTTTTATCATTCTCTTAAATCATCATCATATTAAAGATAAAAAGAGCAGTCATACCTATTTGATAACCACTAAGGGCTCTGAATTGTTGGTCAATTGTAGGCAGTTAACCAGTATCTCTCTCAATCCTTTCAACAAGTCAACTAGATGGATATCATAATATCCTTCTTATAAGTAAGGCTATTGAGACCCAATGGACGTTAGATAGATGGCCCGAGTTCTATATACAGTAACTCAGACAGCCAGAGCTTAAACTCAGATCTGTCTAACTAATGATTAAGGAGATAACTTGAGTATGAAAATGAGTAGAGCCTAAAAAAGATTCCAGAGACTAGAAAATGGGTACGCATGAGTAGAATACAAAGAAATTAAAGAACAGATTACATGGGTACATAGAATTAAGAGAGGAAGAAGAACTGGAGTTGCGCCTGCAGAATGAGATTTGAAATTTAAAGATCTCAGAGGGTACCCTGACATAACCAGAGGTACACACGGCTGAGTGAAATAACAGTAAGGGTTCCTGACAGCCAAGTCAAACAGAGTTTGCCTGAAATGAAGATCACAAAGGAAAACACTGAGAAAACATTCTTTCAAAGGCTGGGATATATCCTAAAGACATATTCACATCTATATGAAGATAAGGGACAGAGGATGTGGTGGAAGGCAAGGAAATAGTCCCTGTACTTTTCCATTTATACATAAAGTGAATTTTAAAGTTTAAATCAATCATGGGCAGATGTGTTCACTCCCGGTATCTGTAAAATGCAAGATGCCAGGTATTCGCATGTACCTACAGCAACACATACAGAATGTGATGGAATCTGAACACAGTCACAAATACAGAACATGGAAAAGACACCGAGAAAAGGACATGGGTTGTTCCTGTAATATACAATGAACCTTCTTGCAAGTCTTCTCTGCTGAGAGCTTCACATATAGTTTACAGGGAATCTGGCAAAGGACCACTATCTCAATGTAATAAAATGTAACTAACTTGGGACCAAATCCTGTCATTCTGTGATGCTAAATCCTATCCCCAATGTGATGACATAAGTAGCTTTTTGGATAGAAAAACGACAAACAACGCTTTCTGAAATGTTCTCATTCATCATTGTGAAACTTTTTTTTTTTTTTGCCTAGTACCCATCTCCCACACAGAAGTCAGTTTCCATAATATTCACAATTTCTTGTAAGTGGTTTTACTTTAGTCTGAAAGGTTGAAGAGCACAGTGCATTTTTCCATCCATTATAATATAAGACCACAGATGTCCAAGCAAGTAACTGAATTTCACCAGCGTGTGTGAGCTCAGGAAGACTGCCAGGCACACGGTCTCTATTAGGGTCCATGAGTTTGGGTGAACTGGCCAGGCAGGACTGCCCCCAAAAGGGAAGAGAAAAGATAAAGTCAGGGAGATAGAGCAGGGCAGACACAAAGACTAAAAACACCAGAAATTTAGACTATCGACAGGCAACATCCCATTTAACCCTGGAAAGGTCGTGGAATCCAACAAAATTAGAGGTAGTCACAAAGTGGTTTTACACTAAATAACTTTTAGATATAAAATCATAACAATATAATATTAAAGAACTTCATTAGTATGAATTCAGCACTTGCTTTAGCTAAGCAAGGTGCCAAGGGTATGTCCCCTCAAAATTCATGTGTTTACATTTGACTGAAAAAGAATTAAGAAGGGGAAAACTTAAGTTGACCAATAGCTTTCTAAATTCTCTCAACCACTCAATGAGATGGATATTACATTTCTATTCTCAAAAGCAAGGACATTGAGTCACAGAGAAGTTAAGGGGATGACCAAACCTATGCAATTAATAACTCAGAGAACGAGGGCTTAGACTCAGATCTGCCTGGCTAATTATTAATGGAATTCAAATTGGCTCTGAACATGAGTGAAGCCTGGTCTCTGCATTCACTTTGAGCTTCTCTCATTCAACGATGGTACTAAAAAGACAGGACTATGGGTGAAGATGAGTGATTAGGTGAGTAGGGTAGGGCCCTCCTGATTGACTCTTGGTGGGTTTACAAGGAAAGAGAATGAGTGAGAGACCCACATGGACACAGAGACATGCACTCCCATTCTCTAAGGGACCAGATGCCCTGCATGGCTCCAGGACCCCATCAACAACAGATTCCCTCCAGATGTGGCCCACAGACCTCGGACTAACAAACTATCAAACACATAAACCTCTCATATTATCCAGACACAGATCTTTTCTGTTCTTAGGGACAAAATGGACTAGAACACAAAGTATAGGTACTAATGCTTTATTTCATATGAGAAATGCCTTCACGTGTTATTATCCAAATTTAAAATTTAAATTTCAAATACAAAAAAAAATGCAGCAGAAATATGAATGCAGGCAGCACGGTGACAGATTTTCACATATAGTTTTGGCTGTGTGTGGCAGAAACGGAATCATATTAGCTGACACTGATGTTGATTTCCCTCTCACCTAAATTATAGTAGCTCTCGTCTATGAGGTAGCCAGAGAGCCAGGCTTCCTCTCCCTTGAAGTCTTCTCCATCACCCACCTCCCCACAGACCAAGATGACTCATAACCGCGTTCACGTTCTAGACAGCAGGGAACAAGAAAAAGGGCAAGAGGGCGTGTGGCGTCCCTCTAAGGGCACGATGCAGGAGCTGCAGGGCTCACTCATACTCACATCGAATCTGTCCAAACTTCCCCACAGAGCCACATCAGCTCCAGGCGAGCCCAGGAAGCACTGTCTTTATTATGAATGGATATAAACTGGTGAATATATCATAATAAGAAGGAAGCAAAATGAGTTGTGGAGGAAATTAGTAATCCTTAATACAGAGGATGATGGAAACTAAAATGTGATTTTCATTAGATAGTAAATTAATTATGTTTTACTGAATGGATTAAGCCAAATCAGACATAAGATTTTAAATTTCTGTCTTTCTGTACAAGTAACAAATATTAAGATAAATGCCAAGATATTTTAACAGTAGGGTTATATGAAATACTAAATATTTCTGAAGACTACCAGTAAAATATTTTTTTTCCATTTTAATTTCCACACTTCCTGTTTTAGCATAGAATAGAAAATAGATAACTTTCCACCAATAAGTCTAATAATATTCCTCTTGGCCCTTCCTTGGGCAAAGTGCACTCCACCTTTTCTTTTTATTTTTAGGTTTTTGCCATAGGGCACATGCACTTGCTAGAGAGAGAGACAGACAGAGGGAAAGTGAGAAATCACCCCCCCCTCGGGAGATGGCCACATTGCAATCTTTTCTCCTCCATTCTCCTCCCTGGATTTGGGGCACTCATGCACATGTGGTGCCCCAAAAAAGCCACCAGGTCTTAGACTCAAACCACGGTCAGCCATATGGGAGTCAATGCCTTAAGCACTAGGACACCTGCTGGCCCCATACATTCCACCTTTAATAAACAAAATTAAAAGAGAGACTTTACTATAAAAACTAATGAATATATCATAAAATAGTAATTTAAGTATTTTTACAAATAAACATTTTTTTTAACACAACCTACTTGATTTTAAAAAGAATCACCAGGTCTAAGGTAGCTTTGCCCTGAGTTCAAAAAGGTCAAAGGAAGTTTTGTACAATTTTCTCTAAGGACATCTCACTATATCACTTACATCAGCAGTAATGAGGTAGTTTAAGAAGGTGAGAAAACATCTCAACCACAATGGAACAGAAGCTTCTAGGGAAATTCTATGCTATGTTTCTGGACCAAAGAATTTAACATATGCAACATACTTCAATTCTTTTTAAGTTATAATCTTCCTTTAAATATTTTTTTTTAATTTCAATAACTTTTTAAAATCCCCTGTCCCCCATGTAGTAACTGGAGAAGTTACACTGTAATATTTTATAATGTACTGAAAAAATAATGTTTAAAAATATCACTTATACCTCATAAAATATGCCTACTTTAGAAAATACATGTTTCCTTTCTAGTCTGCTTTTGTAGCATATGATAAAATAAACACTTTAGTATTGAACACACGGATGAATACGCAATGAATACTTTTTGTCTTTCCATAAACATATTTTATCACAGTGAAGGCAGAAACTCAACCCACATGCAAACTACAGCTATTTTCAAGATATGGAAGTCATTGTTAACTCTTCCTGTACTTTTCTTCTCTACCTCTATGGGAACAAAACCCTATACCAATAATTCTTGGTGCTGTGCACTTTACAAGTCTTCTAATTACCTTTAGAATGACACAAATTTCGAAAAGAAAACTCTTTCAGAATAAATTAGCATTCACTTTTACTTTTAAATGTTAATATCACTTAGTCTAGAATATCACAAGCTTTTAAAAAGAAAACGATATATTACTACAATTTTGGAGACATGTATGTTTTTAGTTGATTATCCTACTCTAAGAGACATTCTTGCTTTTGAAAGCTATTACAAGAAGTACAAATCATTTAGTATTGCTGAAAATTTAACTCAGCTCTATTGGCATTCAAGGGCTATCTTTAAATCCTGACTGTTTTCATTTCAAGGCATATCTCATTTTATATGTAATTAGTCGGAACAGCTGTAAACCCAAGAAACCCAGCTGTCAGGTGTATCTTACTCACCTCCCATACACTGGAACACTACTCTGGGGAATTCTGATGCCTTATATGTTAAGAAACAAATTAAGAGGCCAACGAAGTGAGAACAGTGTGCAGGTACAACTGCATGCACTCTCCCTAGCTCCCGCCCCAATGGCGCATTACTGTCACATCAGAAAACTTGTAAGGAGGTCTATAGCGTCATTACCTTATAAATCCTCATGAGTCCGGATGGGAAAAAACCTTCTAAAAAGCCATTGAATACATGTCCAAAATTGCCTGCGAAGGTTGCCCATTGTTTGTGTAACAGACAGATCCTGGTACTTAATATCCAAGAGGAAGCAATACTTCCTACCAAAGACTTTTCCTCTGCAGTTATACTTTCCCCTGAGTCAGCACTACAAGGATCCTAATATTTTCCCTCTGTAACAGGAAGTGTTAGTGACTTTGATACTGGATAAATCTGATGGAGCATCACACAGTAACAAATAACAATGAGATTTAGTTTTGTGGTACAGGAGACAGATGAAAACTAAATGAGCTTGTTACAAAGATCATCTCTCTCTCTTTAAAAGTTTGTTTCCAATATATAAATAAATAAAGTACCTGGAGTATCAGGTTAAGTTTTAGAGCTATAAAATAGTAAAATACGTGATTACTTCACTATAATTTCAGAGATGAAGCTGTCAGAGTATCGAAGAAAGGCATACATCCAAATTTATTTGAAAGCTTTTCTCACAAGAAGTCTTTTTATGAAGCAAAACGTCTTCTATTACCAAATATAAAATTTAAACCAAGCTCTTAAAAGCTGGTGAATTAGAGCCAGCAGGTAGTTAAGGCACTAGACTCCCACTATGGTTCGAGTCCTGGGTCTGGTGACTTGCTTTCTCACTTTCTTTTTCCTTTTCTTTTTCTTTTTTTTTTTTTAAGAGGTTTTTCCTATAGGATGTGTGCGCTCACCAGAAAGAGAGAAACAGAAAGACAGAAAGTAAAAAATCACCTCCCAGGAGGGATGGCCATGCTGCAATCCCTTCTCCTCCATTCTCCTCTAGGGATCTTGGGCATGCACACACATATGCCCGGCGTGAGTTTAAGCCACTCGGTCTGGGACTTGAACTGCACTCAACTACATGGTAGTCCAGCAACATAGCCATTACACCAACTGTTGGTCCTGCTTTCTCACTTTCATTCTCTTTCTCTGTCTCTCTGTAGTGAGCATGTGCACGCTAAAGCAAATTTTAAATAATAATATTAAATTAAATGTTTAAAAAGTTGGGTCATTGAGGCCAGAGAATGACCAAATGGTAAAATATGATGCTCTGTGAGGCTGAACCACATGGGAAGATTCAGGTGTGGATTCAGCGACCTCAGAGTATGCTAGGCACATGCATGGCCATGATCTAGAGCTAGCTAAGGTCAGTGGTAGATCATTGAGGTACTGAGATAATGCTGTTTCTTTGTTTACCTTTCTCTCTCTAATTTACGGAAGAAATAAATAAGGGAAAAAATATTGATAGATTCAAGCCAGGTCAGTGACACAGCAGTAATGTGCTGCTCAAGTGATGCTGAATCCATATGGAAGATCAAAGGTTCAGTTTCCTAGACAATGTAGACCCACTGGGAGCGCATGCCCATGGCACTGGCTGACTGGGAAGGCTGGGTGTTGTGGGGGAGATCATGGTGTGAAACCCTGTTGAAAGTACTTGTCTTTCTCTCTCTCTCTTTACTCTCATGAAAAGAATAAATGAACTTTTTTAAAAAAAAAGTTGGTTAATTTATTGATTCAGGTAGTAAGTGACTGCCCATTGTATATATGGTATGTGGTCTGATATAAACATTTTTTTTTTTTTTGAGAGGTTTTCACTATAGGGCATGTGCACTCGCCAGAAAGAGAAAGAAACAGATAGAAAGCAAGAAATGACGAGGGGGGATGGCCACGACGCAATCTCTTCTCCTCCATTCTCCTCTCAGGATCTTGGGCACGTGTGCACATGTGCCCAGTGTGAGTTTAGGCCACCAGGTCCAAGACTCGAACCATGGTCAACTACATGGGAGTCTAACGACATAGCCATTATGCCAACTGCTGGTCCTGGTCTGATACAAACTTAAAACATGTGAAGCACCACAATTATGAGTCAGTAGCACCAAACCTCAAAATTACTAGAACTTCACTGATGAGCTACAGTTAATACATGAAATAGACAAAAATGCAAAACTTTATCATTTAAATATGAGATTGTGTAATATACTGGATAACTTCCTTTCATGTTTTCTGATATATATCCTGCCCCTGGCCCCAAATCATAAACACATCCATGATCATGGTTGAAAAGTCAAGAGAAGAGAAAAGATAAAAAAAAAAATATTCCTTAATTCCTAACCTGCCAAGATATTTAACACTGCAGGAGTTCAGGACATGCTCTTACAGACTTCTGGGATAGGTGTGTACTACCCCACTTCTGGGACAGGTGCATACTACCCCATTTCTGGGATAGGTATGTACTACCCCTTGCTTTAAATGTCTGCCATGATGCCTTTGCCTGCCTGTGGATAACTCCCCCCTCCTGTGAATAACTCAAATATATTTCTCCACTGGCAGTCTTCCCAGACTCCCAGATAGGCTCACAAGGCCTCCTTCGCAAGTCTTTGAGACCCTGAGCATCTCTTCAATTAGAAATAAGAATCAGAATTGAAAGAATCAAGACAGAACTCTGGGTCAAAAAAAGCTCAAGGTCTTAGCACTTGATGAGTCAAACAATACTTCAAGAATAAGTTCAACCATATCTTGGAAGATATATAATACAAGTGAGAAAAGGAAGAAACCACAGGGAAATATTCAAAACACTAACTGTGTCAACCTATTAGATAGAATGATCAAGGAAGACCCATCTAAAATAGTGATATTTACACTTAGATTGTTGCCCCTCCCTTGAAAATCTGAAAGGTCAGGGGGAAAACTTTTTTGAAAGAAAAAGTGATTTGAAGCAGCAAAAAGGTGGAAAATACCTTGGTACAATCCAGGAATTTTAATTAGACAAATAAGGCTAAAGTTTAAATGATATTCAAACATAAGCATATGGTATTTTTAAAACATTAATTCAAATTAAGGGGACCAAATAAAGCTGCAGTGAGGGATAATGTAGTATGGGATATTGAGAAATGAACAGAATAGAAGATATAATTAGAAAAGAAGGTGGAGGGCAAAAAGCTAGTCAAAGTACTTTCAGGTTGATACAATTAAAAATAATGAACCATTAAAAAATTGTTATTAAAATAAGATGGCATGGTATAATTATCAAAGCAATGGATAGCAATGCTTTCAAGAAAGTGTAAGATAATCCCTGAATACTATTCTCTTGTTTTATGAAAAGAGATGCATACCATACAAGGATTCCTATACACAATATATTCATTGTATGTTCTTCAGCTTAGACTTAGGACCAAGACACTACCCAATAGCAACTTTGTTATAGATATTTTAAAATTATTATTTAATATGCATCAGGTTCCAATCCCATATTTTTCTGTAAAACGTTTAAATATGCTAATTTTGTGCAGTAAATATACAATATATAATTAAATATGAGGACAGTGGTTTTACTTGTGATTCTGATGTTTTAGTTCTATGCAAAAATAGATTCGAGACACTGGTTCTAATTATGGATCAGCATGCAAAAGGCTGATCCATGTGGTTGCAAGGCCTTTTTCATCCTTTTGAAAACACTGCATGAAAATATAATCTACAACTGATTAAAGGAATACTTCAGGATCATACCAGATTAACAAACCCAATTTAATTAAATTTCTTTGCCTTAATCACTATTAAGTTTCTTCTTTCAGTCCCAGAAAGAAAATACAACTGAACAAACGAAAACAAACCACTTGTGTTTTTGCTTTGCTTGGTCCTGTTTTCTTTCTGTGGGTGAAAGAAGAATAGGATACAACAACTCTTACTCTTTCTTTCAATATATACTGAGTACCTACTATGTGTACGAACTGGGCCAGGAACTTGGGCAGAGAAAGAGAGTCATCTTCAATAGCATCTGAACATGCCACAATGCTCTTTCCCCAACCCTCCCACCAGTTAGGATCTGGGGCACACAGGCCAATTGCGGTTCAGGTTGATTCGCGATCCAAACCAGAGGCTGGCCATATGGCTTCCAGCATGGCTAATCAGTATATTAATGCCTGCACCAGAGCAACTGGGTCTCTTTATTCTTATTTTAGTGGTAATGAGAAAAACTGCTTTCCAAGTTCTTCATGATTATTTGTGTGTGTGAAAAGAACAACATAACTTTATACAGAATAACAGGTTTTTGATATATTAATTTATTATCATATACTATGAATGGTTCTGAAAACTAGCTTCAATTTAAAATAAAAATAACTTTAAAGCCATTTTTTACAGAAATCGTTTGGGGAAATTGGGGAATAGTTATTTTTAATGACTTAGAACAACCACTATCTCATGGTGAAGAAAATGTCCAAGGAAGCTGTAGAAAATTGGAAATAATCTCCATAAAGAAAAATGAAAACAAGTTTAGTAAGAAGGAAAGTGGGAGCTAGAAGGTGGGTGGCATGGTGCTTAAGGCGGCTGGACTCCAACATGGTTGACTGTGGTTCAAGTCCCGAGCCTGGAAGCTTGCTTTCTCACTTTCCTTCTCTCTCTCTGTCTCTCTTTAGTCAATTTCAAATAAATAAATAAATAAAATAATGACAATAAATAAAATTACATTAAATAATTCTTTAAAAATAAAAGGAGAGTGTAAGACATTGGGAGGAATTCTTACATCTTTAAATCCAATCATCGTGATTGTGAACTCCAACTAGAAATTTAAAATACTATTATTTTTAATTAAATAGAAAAACAATGTTACTGTAAGGCACAATGGGATTCAGTAAAATGTTCCCACTCTTAAAAAATACAGCATACTAGCTGCAGATCATGTAAGTACACTGGATTGTTAATATATTAAAATACTAGGTGTACCTTCTGCTGCTAAGCCTCAATGACCTACAGTGAATGAGGAAGTTCCTAGAACAACATCTAATTAAAATTCTTCACAATAGTTTGAAACTGTAGTACAACAAATAAAGTATTGCTCTCACCTTGTTTACTTGCCATCTGTCTCTCTCTTAAATGTCAAGTACCTAAAACTGCTGAAGGAATTCTAGTTATTTAGGCTTTCCAGTTATTTTAATCCCACATAAATGACAGTTTACAATAAATGCATATCAACAAGAATTACACTTGGTACTGGAGTGATGCCACACATACAGTAGAGGAAGTGCATAAAGAATGAGCTATATAATGGAAAGTTATCTGGGAAGGCATCTTCACTGACTTTTCATTTAACCGTTACCTTGGATGATTAGAGGTAAACACTGTCTGCCTATCACATCTCATATATAAAGCTTTATTTCCAGCCTTAATGTTTCAACAAAGATGTAGGAGAACCACCATGTTGTACAGCTCCCAGGAGTGTGATTTTTTTCAGCAACAGTGAAAAAGGTCAAGATAGATCTGTCTAGGGAACAGCAAATGACATAATGGTCATATCGCTGGACTCCTATGAAGTCGAACCCAGTTCAAGTCCTAGACTCGGCAGATAAAACTCACACTGAGTGTGTGTGCATGAGTACCCAAAATCCCAAGAGGAGAATGGAAGAGAAGGGATTATAGCATGGTCATCCCCCCTGGGGGTTGATTTCTCACTTTCTGTCTCTCTGTCTCTGTCTCTCCAGTGAGCACACGTGCCCACGTGCCCTATGGCGAAAATCTTTCTCTGAAAAAAAAAAAAAAGATCTGTCTGGAACATCTCTTTTTTAATCTTTTTTCTTTTCTTTTTCTTTACTATTGGCTTTGGGGAGTAGAGACAATAGCTCTCAATCAAGTCCTGGAGCCCCCTTTTCTGTTCCCTACAGAGCTATCAAAGATTTCCTCATCCAAGATCAAAATAATCTGGGTATTGATGTCTAAAAGTGCTTATTGGAAAACACGGTTTTGAGAGTGTCCCAATTACATCAGAATTATTAGGTTGTCAGGAAAATCATGAAGTGTTTTTCTACATAAAAATGTGTCACGACTTTCCCAATCATCCAATATCGTATTGCATAAGAAGAATCAAGATGAAGTGAAAAGGACCACTGGAGGGGGTTTCCGAATGAGTTTAGAGATACACTATGAACACTTCATAGAGGCGACATGAAAAAAGAAAGACCAGATATGTTAAAAGCGAGATTTTAACCTCCAGGGTTATAGGAAGAAAGCTATTTGGCAGATATTTAAGGCAAGTTTCAATATCAAAATATGGTCTGCAAAACAGGGTGAATGTGGAGGGACCACAGCCAACTAAAATGGTAAAGTTGAGATTACTGACATCCCACGCTAGTTAACTTACAAAAACACACAAAACCACCCCCACCTTGCTCCAGTGAGTCAAAACAAACTGCTGACAAATCCGAACAGCTATGTGAGGAGGCGCAACAATAACACACAGTGAGAACACACATGCCTCTGTTTTCCTTTCAAGTCTGTTTCTCAGTTCGCATGGCTGATGTAAGAAAACAGCGATTCCTTTCTTTAAAAGCCAGGTCTCCATATTGGAAATCTCTCAGATGTTTCTCAGAGCTGATATGCTTGCAACAAACAGCAAAAGTAGCAAATATCACAAACATCCCAGAGCAAACCCTTCAACTTTTGACTTTTAAACGGGGAAAAGAGAGACTTGGCAGTTAAGTAAATACATACACACACACAGAGACACACACACACAAACCTCAATGTGAAAATTTGAAGACTGAATTTCAATTAGAAAATTCTTAACTGTATCAAGGAATTTCATCAGCAAGAACACAAGCTGATTCCAAACAAAACTTCTTTTTCTTTATGTACATGTGTATATGAGCTCCCTCAAGAGTCGTGAACAGCCTAACAAGAATCTGTGGCAAAGTAAGCTCTGAAAAAGGTGAAGTACTTCTGTCTATAATATATACCCAAATGAAACTGGACTTATTCATGTTGAAAGAATAGATTTTTGGAGGATTCCCCAGTTGCTAAAAAGTCCTGTATATTCAGACTCATAAACCCAACACAGCACAGAAACAAAAACAGTCTTTGAAGAAAGGTTAAAATAAGAATAAGAGGAAGTGAAAACACTCAAAAACGCTCAGCTATAGAACTAATAAGTCAATAGGAAAGCTTATAAAGAAGCTCCTCACTATGTGCAATTTGTGGGAACAGGCAGAATGGTGAAGCTGTGGATTTTTTAGAGGTCGATATTACAAGTAATTAGAGCAACAACAGGATGTCCATTAGGACCTTCCACACTGAAGTAATTTCATAAACTGTCCAAGAACGCTACTATATTAAAGATATTTTGTATAAATCCCATGAGGAGAGTGAAGGAGAAGCAATTGTGTCATGGCCATCCCCTGATTTTTCACTTTCTGTCTCTGTCTCTCTATGCCTCGCTGGCAAGCACATGTACCCTATAGCAAAAATAACTCTTAAAAAAAAAAATTACCCTCAAAGCACAGCCAATAATCCCCAAAATAGACAAATGGGATTACATTAGACTAAGAAGTTTGTGCATGGCAAAAGACACAATAATTAGTGTGAATCGACAGCCTTCAGAATGAGAAAATATTTTTGTAAACTATGTGTCAGATAAGGAACTAATAACCAGAATACACAAGGAACTCAAGCAGCTGTTCTGAAAAATAGTTATCAACCCTATTAATAGATGAGAAAGATTTTTTTTAAATGATAATTTTTGGTGTGGTGAAAGGGGAACACTCTTACACTGCTGGTGGGAATGTAAATTGGTCTAGTCACCGTGGAGAACAATTTGGAGATTCCTCAGAAATTTACAAATAGAACTACCATATGATCCAGCAATACCACTCCTTGGTATCTACCCAAAGGACAGAAGAATTCTTCATCGGAAAAATGCTTGCACATCAATATTTATTGTGGCAGTAATTACAATTGCTAAGATGTGGAACCAACCCAAATGGCCCACAAACAGATGAATGGATTGAAAAACTGTGGCACATATACTCTATGGAATACTATTTAGCCATAAAAAAAAAACTGGCTTTTGACATAAAGTACAAGAATATGGAAGATTTACTGCTGAGTGAAGCAAGCCAGGCTATGAAGGAGAGAGACTGTATGTCCCCACTTAATATATACTGAGTATCCGCACTCTAAGACTAAAACTGATTGACTAAGGGATATAGAAACACAGAAAATAGATGTGAATACCAGATATAGTGTGAAAGAGGAGAGTCTGAGGAAAGACATTTAGAAGAAAAATAGAGAGGCAAAGCATTAATGGGATAAAGAAATGTGGTATTATCTGTTGAAGATAATTTTATAGTTTTATCAACTGGATTAGGGAGAAATGTTCACATGTTGAAATATTCACTTTGTAAGCTAAATGATGTGATTGACTGTACAAAAGAAAATAAAATATAATTTTTTTTTTTGGAGAGGGTTTTGCTATACGGCGTGGGGGCCCGC
>NW_006159649.1:2478223-2492837 GCF_000334495.1 Tupaia belangeri chinensis
CCCAGGGGGGATGGCCATGCCACAATCCTTTCTCCTCCATTCTCCTCTCGGGATCTTGGGCACGCATGCATACGCACCTGGCGTGGTCCGGGACGAGAACCGCAGTCGACTACGTGGGAGTCCAGCGACATAGCTGTTACGCTAACTGCTGGTCCCCTAAATTTTAAAAATTTATTGAAAAAAATAAACTTTACACAATTTTTCCAAAAAAGATATTTTATTTATACACAGAATTGAGAGTTGGTGCAAAGTACAACTACTCTATAATAAATACCAATATTAATCTTATGACTATAGGCATCTTTCTCCCTTCTTCCTTATATTAATCACTATAACTCATTGACAAGTCTAAAGAAGGTGATATTCAGAGTTTACCAAAAATATTAAAAGTTAGCCTTCCTCAGGCATTTTTCAATGTAACATATTTTTTCCTTTCCTCTCTTTCCAGGCCCTAGTAGTCACAGTCTATAAATAAGTGAGAATTTTCAAATAATCATACAGTTATTTCGACAACTAGTCATATATTATTATGAGTGTCAAACACAAAGCACTGTTTAGCCTCTCATGGGAGATGTATAGAAGTGAGTTTTGCCTTTAAAACATTTACAGTGAGACATTTAAAAAGGCATGTCTTAGCACCATGTTGAAAAGACAGCAATATTACACAATACGTAGTTAACTACCACATGAAAGGCCTTGATAAATACCATACTGGGAGGAGGGCATTTTGGTTGGAGTGATCAGAAAACGCTGAACAAAGGCAGTAAAAAGGCAGACCAGGAACTTTAGCTATACCAATAAGAAGAAAGAAATCTGCATAAACAGGAAAAATCGGAAAGTGAGAGGAAAATGGCAGGATAAAAGGGTGAGAGGCGAAGGTAAAATTCTAAAGGTAGTGATTAGATCAATCTGAAAAGAACATAAAAAGAGAATTCAATCCATTTTTCTCCAAAAAAAAGTTCTTTAAATGTATTACAGATACTTATCCTCCTTGGAGATTTTTTTTTTCTTTTTTATTCCTGGAGATGTTTTAAGTGACTTACCACTGGGAGTAGATTCCAACAGTGGTGATATGGGAAGTTTGGTAAAGTGAAATTAGTAAAGTGAATTATGAGTAGAGCCAGGATTTTATTCCCACCTGTGCTACTTCAGTGGTTCTTGGTAACTTCATACATAAAATGAGATTACTTGACTCATGGGGATTCTAAGAGCAGTCAGATAGTAGAATTAAGGTACTTTTTAAAAATATAGATGCTCATAGTATAATAGGTATTTTTGGCAGGTTTTATGAAAAGCCTGCAATCTATCCTCAATAATAATTCCAGAGGAATAGAGAATGCATATGATCCATGGAATATGGAAGAAAACCACTAAACTAAATGTCGGTTAGACATTAGCAACATGCACAACTTATATTTAAAAATAAAAGAAGAGAGCCAGTCCCAAAGCCTAGTGGTTAAGACAGCTAGATCCAACATGGCTAGTGGTGATTTGAGTCCTAGCCTCTGCAACTTGAAAAACATGGCAAGTGCGTGAGTACATGTCCCAGATCACCAAAAGGTACAGAAATGGAGGAGGGATGTTAGCGGGGTGCTTTCTCTTCCCCCTCTCCTCCCTCCCCAACCCAGGCACAAGCATATACACCCTCTGGTAATGAAAAACAAACAGAGAAAAAGGAGACAGGCAGTGACACGGCAGGAAAACCTGGTGCTCTGGGAAGCGATGCCACGCGGAACATTCCTGGATGAAGTCCAGAGACCTCCCTAAGTACACCAGGTGTGCACTTGCCCATGATCTGGGGCTGCCTGAAGGCTGGTGATACCGCCTCTCTCCCTCTCTCTCTCTCTCTTGCATATGAAATAAAATAAATTGGGGGGTGGGGAGCAGCAGGTGATAAGGGCACTGGACTCCCACATGGCTGACTGCAGTTTGAGTCCGGGACCTGGTGCCTTGCTTTCTTTTTCCCTCTCTCTGTCTCTCTGTTTCTTTCTGGTCAAATTTTAAAAATAAAAATAATTGATAACATTTAATAAATAATTATTTAAAAATGTATATATATTTACAATTTCTTTAAAAGAAAACTAAGAAAGATTAAATTCATTATATTTTTTTTGGAGAGGTTTTTGTTATAGGGCACGTGGGAGTCCAGCGACATAGCCATTACGCTAACTGCTGGCCTCAAATTCACTATATTTCAAAATTACTATATACACTAAAATAATGACATAATATTAGTCTAGTAGGGCTTTAACTATCAATCATTGACTACTTGCCATGTTTTTCAAGTTGCAGAGGCTAGGACTCAAATCACCACTAGCCATGTTGGATCTAGCTGTCTTAACCACTAGGCTTTGGGACTGGCTCTCTTCTTTTATTTTTAAATATAAGTTGTGCATGTTGCTACTGTCTAACCAACATTTAATTTAGTGGTTTTCTTCCATATTCCATGGATCATATGCATTCTACTGATTATTAATATTTTATTCCCCTTAGGAGATCAGGATACTCAGTAATCCATAAAACATCACTGGTAGAAACAGGGGAGAAAAGGAACAAGCAAAAAAGAAAATAGTTAGGTTTAAAAATGCCACATTTCAGGGACCAGCAGTTAGCGTAATGGCTATGTCACTGGGCTCCCATGTAGTCAACCGCAGTTCGAGTCCTGGACCCAGTGGCTTAAAACTCACGCCGGGCGTATGTGCGTGCATGCCCAAGATCACGAGAGGAGAATGGAGAAGAAGGGATTGCAGAGTGACCAACCTCCTGGGGAGTGATTTCTCACTTTCTGTCTTTATTTCTCTTTCTGTCTGTCTGGCGAGCACAAAAAAAAAAAAAAAACTCCCCAAAAAAAAAAAAGGAAAAAAGCCAAGTTTCGAACATGGCTATGGACAATTAGACCAATAGCATAGGAGTTAGCAAACTTTTCCAATTAAAGTCCAGCTACTAAATACTTTCAGCTGTGCAAGACATTTAGTCACTGTGGCAACAACTTACCTCTTGCCATTGTAGCCAGAGACAAAAAGTAAGTGAATGGCGCATGGCTGCATCTCATTGAAAACTTACAGAGAGAAGCGCAGGCCGGACTTGTCCTGTAGGCTGTAGTTTACCAAGTACTACTACAGTGGGGAAAGGTGCTGTAATAAAATTCCCAACAACGGAACCTCATTTGCTTCCTAAAAATTAATTTTTCCATGTGTACTTGTGAGGAGAATAAATTCAAATGATAATTATACAGGAAAAATATTGACAAAATATTCGTATGGGGAATTTGATGTTTGTTGGAACTTGCATCCATACAAACCTTCTCTATTTATTTTTGAGTGATTTTTGCTATGTGCTCACTGGAGAGACAGAGAGACAGAAAGTGAGAAATCACCCTCCAGGGGGCATGGATGACCATACCACAGTCCCTTCTCCTTCATTTTCTGCTGAGGCTTTCAAGCACGCACGTACGTACACCCGTCTGGAATGAATTTTAAGTCACCAGGTCCAGGACTCCCACCACAGTTGGCTACGTGGAAGTCCAGCACCTTAACCACTACACCACCGACTGTCCCCCACAAACCTATTTTTTCCTCAGAAAAATTAGACCCAACTGAATAATAAGAAATTCATTAGCCTAACTGAAGTTTTCTGAAATCTCTAGAAAAAGAGTAAACTTGACAGCTGCGCATGGTGTTAGAATCATAGAAATCAATCTTCCCTATAAAAAACTTCTAGAAGTAAAATGTGTTTAGGATCTATAAAATGAACTAATGGTATATTTTCATTAATGCATTTCAGGAAAAATAAATACTAAAGTAACCTTTTCTATTCCTCTAAAGAGAAAAGAAAAACTTTGTTCATTTAGAAAAATTAAAAGATTAAAAACTCACAGGGCAACATTTCACTCAGTCATATAGACACACAGATATTTTCTGCGAAAAGTATGTTTCAGAAACACAGCTTTTAAATAAAAATCCTTCTTAATTTAACTAATGAATATAAGCTATTTTGCAAAAAAAATTCATTAATCAGTTGACATAATATTAATATTGGTTTAATAAATATAAGAAAAGAGCTCATTTTCACAACTGCATAATACACTTATCATTCAAATGAATCCTCATGAAATAAAGTTGAAAAAGGCATTATAATGCTGATACCCTTCACATGCCAACAGCTACATGCTGAGGCATGCCAACTGCTAACGAGCCATCATTTAGAAATACATTGCCCATGAATATATACACCCTCTGTCAAGTCATGCAAGCGCCAATCAATTTAGTTTCTCCAGATAGAAAATAAAATTGGAGGGAACCAGCAGTTAGCGTAATGGCTATGTCGCTGGACTCCCACGTAGTCGACCGCGGTTCGTGTCCCGGACCTGGTGGCTTAAAACTCACGCCGGGCGCGTGTGCGTGCGTGCCCAAGATCCCGAGAGGAGAATGGAGGAGAAGGGATTGCGGCGTGACCATCCCCCCTGGGGGGTGATTTTTCGCTTTCTGTCTCTATGTCTCTCTCTGTCTGTCTGGCGAGCGCATGCGCCCTACAATGAAAATCTCTCAAAAAAATAAAAAAATAAAAATAAAAAATAAATAAAATAAAATAAAATAAAATTGGACACTTGATGTTGATCTCTGAGGTTAAGACATTGACAACAAAGACAAATATTATAACACATCATTTCAATCCTTCTTAGCTACTAAACTGATTTAAAAAAGTGTGGTAGAGTAACTTCAGACTCTTCACAATTCTTGACAATGTATTTTTTTCTAAATAAATATGCCTTGAGACCAACTCCATGGAACAGCAATAAATTGCTACTCAAGGAAATCCTGAACCTACGTGGTGAACCAGGTTTGAATCTCTGGCCCAACAAGTCTTAAACATACTGGGCACAGGTCCAAGTGTCCAACTTTAATAGCTGGAGACTTGAGAGAAGGGGATTGTGGCATGACCAGACCATATGGAGAGTGCTTGTCTTTCTCTCTCCTACTCGCTCTCTGTCAAGTGCATGCCCTCTGAATAAAGTGAACTAAAAAATTATAAATAAAGAAGAAGTAAGCCTTAATGCCTATCATACCATATGATACATTTAAATAAATTTTGTCTGTGGATGTCTGGTGATCGATTTTGACTGATTTTCCAGAGTAACCAAACACTTTTGCTCACTCTCCTCTCTTGTTTTCCATTACTGTGAAGGCTAGAATTTAAAAAGTTCGATCTACCTGCCACTTTTGTCACTAGGGATAACCCAGTGGCCTGAGAAGACCTAAGAAAAATCTGCTACAAGGAAGTGAGTGGGTGGAAAGGTACTGGGTCAGATTTTGAGTCAAGATAAAAAGAGGATGGAAGATGTGGTGTTGCCCTTCCCCCTCAGTCTTGTAGCTTTAAAAAAATAGGGACCTGCTGCAGGAATTCCAACACCCAGAGGGCAACAGATGAGGACAAAACCCATCATGCTGAGGAAAAGGACTGCAACACCAAAGAGAGCTTGGGTCTTTGACAGCGTTGCTGAAAATATATGTCCCTATACACATAAACTACTGTTAGCTGAGTATCGTTATTTTACCAAACATACTCCAAACTGATACAATGCATATGCTCAGTCTATGTTGAGTAAACACTTTTAAGAGTTTACTGCCCAGAGATTAAATTAGTACTTTAAGCCAGGCCACAGTAACTGTGGCCTACAGGCCAAATTTAGTCTGTTACGTGTTTTTATGAAATTTTATCGGAATAAAAACATGCCAATTAATTTACAGACCATGTGTATTTTTCTACTGCAAAGGCAGAGTTGACTAGTTACCAGAGACCATCTGGCAAAGTCTAAAATATTTACTCATTCATTTTGTCCAGTTTGCCCACACCTGGTTTGGGTCATTTGACATGTGACTCTTAGAAACAATCATTTATTATCATTTAAAGTAAAATTATTCAATTGATTTCCTAAAATTTGATTTGAAGTCATATTTATTATTATACTTTATATGTTAAAACTAAAGAATAAAGTAAAGGTGGCATGGTCTTCTCTGTGCTACCCAGCAGAAAACACTTCCACCCTCTCTTTCTTATTAGATTGCAGAAAAAACTCTATAAACACATTTAATGATGATGCAAGTCATAATTAACTATTTTAATCAATCCTCTCTAGTTTATCATGAAAAAGACAGAGATTCGTAATCAATGGATAACCAGAGCTATAAATATCATAACTTTAAAGAAGAATATTTATGTTATTAATCATTTCTAATGGAAAATAATATTTCATACTTTAAGATAAGTAAGAGTATTATAACAAGGTATTTATAAGCTTGTTCATATCAATGGAAAAAGTTTATTATTGATTTATATTGAATTTACTAAGCTTTATAATATATGCATAAAATTCCCACATACACTCATTTTGTTATTCTAAACCTGAAAAAAAAAATGAAAAACTATCGGAACTATGAGCCTCTCCAAAAAAATAGTTTTATTTTAAGTCGTTCTGTTTGCATTATAAGCTACTAAGCAACATTTTTTAGTACATATTTTCATTTCATGAGTTGCTACTTTCTTCCCTCCTTGGTGTAAATTTTACACTGCTGCATTTGGGTCTTTGAGAACAGTTGTGGATTAAATTCTGTTCTCTAAAAACATATGTTGCAATTCTAACCTCGACCTTACCTGCGTATGTGACCTAATTTCGAAACCATACTTTACAATCATGAAGTTAAGATAAGAGTAATTAGGGAAGCTCCTGATCCAGCGTGACTTGTGCCCTATAAGGGAAATGTGGACATTGACACACACAGAGGAGACCTCACGTGATGACAGAGACAGAGACGACAGTGAAGCTGCCAAGAGCAGGGAAATGCCTGAGGCTAACAGAAGCCAAAGAGACACAGGAGTCCCTCCTCCCCCCAGGGTTTAGAGGGAGCATGTCCCTGCTTACACACTGACTTCACACTTGTACCCTTCGGAATGGGAATAGAAATATCTCTCTTGTTCAAGCCATCCAGTTTGCAGTATTAATAGTTCATTACGGGAGCCTAAAGAAACTAATACAGCCACGTATTTGTGATTACGTATGAAACTGGTATACTATAACCTAGTGAGCAGATGTTCAACATAATGTATTTCAATAATACATCTCTATTACCGTCCCCTCTAATCTACTCTTCAGTGGTTCTACCAAACAAGATAGCCTCCATTTCTATTGCTTTAATCTGAAAAAACGAGGATTTTTTGTAATGACCTCCTACTGGGCATCCTGCTATAATTAGCATGTCTATAAAACTATGCTATATAAATATGTACTCCTACCAGAATGTATTACAAATATGAAGTTTAAAGAGACAAAAAAAAAGTGTTAAAAATTAATTTAGAGGGGCCAGCAGATGATAGCAGTTACATCTCTGGATAGTCGATCATGGTTCAAGTTCCAGACCTGATTCAAACTCACACCAGGCATGTGTGCATGTGGGCATGCCCAAGATCTTGGGGAGAGAATGGAGGAGAAGGAATTGTGGTGTGGCCATCCCCCTTGGGAGGTGATTTCTCACTTTCTGTCTCTCTGGTGAGCCGTACAGCAGATAGCAAACATTTCTCTCAAAACAAAATAATAATAATAAATTTAGAGAGCAGAATACTTACTTTATTTCAAAAGAGTCAGATGTGAATACTATTTTACACCCTACCCAATAAACACTGAATGCTAATCTATTTGGATTCCTGGAAATTCCACTTCTTTGTGAAATCACTGAAAAATAAGACTCTTTTTGGCTAAATTTCCAAACATTCCTCAGGCTATAGGATTATCACTGCAGCTTGTCTATTTTATAAACAGACTTTAATTTAGTTTTGTGAGAAAGTGCCAAAGGAGCTTTCTCTAACTAAATAACAAATCTGCCACTTGAAAGATATCATTCATCAACCTTCTTTGTGGGAGTATTGTTATTATGAAACTAAAAACAGGCATTCTTTCCTGAGTGCTTCTGGATTTTAATTATCAAATTTGAATGTCACCAGATATTTACTGAAAGGAAAACATCAATTTTAATAAGCTGCCTTAAGACTGAAAAAACATAAAAGGTATTCAACCATAAAGCCAAGTTCACTTGAGTCTTGTGATTTTGTTTATTCTCTTTTAACACCTTCCTTTTCTTTCTCAGGAATTTACAGGCATTTAATCATTTGCAATCTGCAGGGGAAAAAATCACCCAATTTTAAAATCCAAATATCATGGGTGCATAACATATAATCTGAATCCATAAAATTAAAATAAACTGCAATAAAATTTTAATAACTAAGAAACCAATGATTAGGGGCTGAATGGCATTAACACAGGTCTGAAAATCTTTTTTAAAGAAGTAAATTACAAATAAACATCAACTTTTTGTGTAATTTGTTTTAAATTATATCTGAAGTATAAATTATAATTTTGTTTCCTTTTGCGTATTCAGCAATATACTCCAAAAGGGAAATTGCTGAAAAACACACTTTCACTTTTCACTTAAACAAAAATTAACAAGAAAATGACTTTGTATCTAGTTAGCAAAGACAGGGGTATAGTTAGGCAGATTCAGAGGGCCATAAAGTCCTTAACAGCTACATTTTCTAAAAGCTCTCACCTGCCCACTCTGACAGACTCCCTTTGTTTAACTTTCAAAACAACTTTTGTCTAAGTAACATTCTTGAGGCCTCTGCTTTCATGGTGTGTTAAAGAAATGAGCTCCTTTCATTTCCAACCTTTAGGAAAGATTAGTCACACCTCTCAGATGTTCAAAATATGAATAAAAACATTGTTACCACGATAAAATAAATCTTTTACCCATTTATAATTCAATCTCAAGTTGATGTTCACTTTCTCTAAAGAGAAGTTCATTTCCTACCCATCAGATACACTTCTCCAGTAAAAGAACGACTAGAACTACTAGTCTTCGGAATTCAAGTTGCCAATTATCTAGAGACACCAAGAAATATTTTAATTGTTTCAGTAGGAAAAAAAAAATGTCTATAATGAAGACAGGAAAAAGTTTAAAAAGCAAGTGAATATTTCTTTTAAAATATTTGGGTTCACAACAAATTAATTTATTTTGATGTATTTGGAAATCATATTTATCTACTTATGATCTATCCCTGTCTTCATGAAATTCAAAATATTTGTGCTCCTATTATATTAGTCAACAAAAGCAGGAGAAATAGAAAGACTAGGTCAATTTTTTTTAATGTAAAATTGTTTTTCCAATTAATATTAACCAAGCCCTCTATGCATCATTACATAATATTTCATAGAATGGAAGATAATATAGTACAATTTATTTATGAAAGACAAAAGCTCCCTAAGACTAATTCTCTTGTTATTATAATCATAAAAACAGTATTTTACTAGAAACTATTACTAGGTTTGAAAAATTAACAGGCTGATGTCGCAAGAGAAGCATTTCATCTAAACACATGAATCTCCATTTTCTGATGCTGAAATGGCTGAAGGTAAAAATACCATGAATATCCAAAAAATAATCTAGAAACTGAAACATGTAAACTAGAGTCAGAAAAGGAGGCAAACTCACACAAAGCACTGGGAGCTGAAATGACATCGGACCAGATTTCTCGGCTCCACATTCCTGCGCTCAGTTCATCAGAATTCTTTCCTCCTTTTCATGACACAACATTGAGAGCTGACTATGAGAAAATGTGGTACTTAATGTGGCATCATTTACAAGGTGGCATTTTTTTATTTACAAGGTTATTAACCTGTGAGGTTTAATAATTATTGAAACTACTACTTGAGCCGGCAGGTGGAGTGGTAGTTGAGGCAGTGGACTCCCACATGGCTGACCATGGTTGAGTTCCAGACCTGGCGTCTCGCTTTCTCTCTCTCTCTCTTTCTCTCCCTCTCTCTCTCTCATAAGTGCACATATCCTAGAGCAAATTTTAAAATAATATTAGCTTGTTGGAAAAGTCATGATGTATTTTTTCTAAGTTTTTCTATGCAAAAATGCATCATGACCTTTCGGGCAACCCAATAACAATAAATAAAATTAAACAATCTTTTTTTTTTTTTTAAGAGATTTTTGCTATAGGGCACATGTACTCACCAGAGAGACAGAGGGACAGAAAGCAAGAAATTGCCCCCCCCCCCCCAGGGCTGATGGCCATGCAATCCTTTTTCCTTATGAAAGACAAAAGCTCCCTAAGACTAATTCTCTTGTTATTATAATCATAAAAACAGTATTTTACTAGAAACTATTACTAGGTTTGAAAAATTAACAGGCTGATGTCGCAAGAGAAGCATTTCATCTAAACACATGAATCTCCATTTTCTGATGCTGAAATGGCTGAAGGTAAAAATACCATGAATATCCAAAAAATAATCTAGAAACTGAAACATGTAAACTAGAGTCAGAAAAGGAGGCAAACTCACACAAAGCACTGGGAGCTGAAATGACATCGGACCAGATTTCTCGGCTCCACATTCCTGCGCTCAGTTCATCAGAATTCTTTCCTCCTTTTCATGACACAACATTGAGAGCTGACTATGAGAAAATGTGGTACTTAATGTGGCATCATTTACAAGGTGGCATTTTTTTATTTACAAGGTTATTAACCTGTGAGGTTTAATAATTATTGAAACTACTACTTGAGCCGGCAGGTGGAGTGGTAGTTGAGGCAGTGGACTCCCACATGGCTGACCATGGTTGAGTTCCAGACCTGGCGTCTCGCTTTCTCTCTCTCTCTCTTTCTCTCCCTCTCTCTCTCTCATAAGTGCACATATCCTAGAGCAAATTTTAAAATAATATTAGCTTGTTGGAAAAGTCATGATGTATTTTTCTAAGTTTTTCTATGCAAAAATGCATCATGACCTTTCGGGCAACCCAATAACAATAAATAAAATTAAACAATCTTTTTTTTTTTTTTTAAAAGATTTTTTCTATAGGGCACATGTAACTACAAGGGAGAGAAAGAAAAAAATTGCCCCCCCCCCCCCAGGGCTGATGGCCATGCCACAATCGTTTCTGTTCCATTCTCCTCTTGGGATCTGAGGCACCCAGGGATCGTTTCAAACCACTGGGTCTGGGACTCAAACCACAGCCATAGAGAGTCCAGCGATTCAACCATCACACGATCTGCTGGTCCCAAACAAATAATTCTTAAGAAAAACAAAAAGAAAAAAGATACTGCTGAAGTTCAATTTGTACATAGCATCAATCTCCATAGGCTGAAGTGAAAATCCAAAAGGAATAACAAAACTACTTTTATGACCATATAATCAACATGTATTTGTATTCATACAAATATAAGAATTTAAGTTAATACATTATTCTTTGCCCAGAGCAATAATATTATTCAGTGACATATGAAAAGTACTTAGGATTGTTTGTGCCTTTATATTATGTTGCTGCTATTGATATTATTGTAGCCACCGGTTTTTAATTCAACTTTTTCTTTCTTTTTTTTTTTTTTTTTTTTTTTTTTTTTTTTTATGCTATTAAGTCCTGTGTGTGAGCTCCTGGAAAGAGAGAAAAAAAGACAGAGAGAGAGGAAAAGTGAGAAAGCACTCTCACAGGGGCATGGCCATGTCACAATCCCTTCTTCATGCTCCTCTTAGACTTTTGGGAATGCCTGCACATGGGCCTAGCTTTTTTTTTTTTTTTTTTTTTTTTTGATGGGTGAGTATCTTTTTTTTTCCTTTGGAGAGGTTTTTGCTATAGAATGCGTGTGCTCGCCAGAATGACAGAGATAGAAAGGGAGAAATCACACCCTCTGATGGGATGGCGTAATGGCCACACCATAATCCCTTCTCCTCCTTCTCCTCTGGGGATTCTAGGCACGCATGCACACATGTCTGGCATGAGTTTAAACTACCAGGTCCAGGACTTGAATTGAGGTCAACTATATGGGAGTCCAGCGACATAGTCATTAAGCCAACTGGTGGTCCCAATGCCTAGCATGTTCTCCAAGTCTCCAGTTGAGTAACAGACCCAAACTAGGAAGTCAGACATATGAGACACAACACCTTAACCACCACACCACTGGCGGACCCACTTATAATTCTACTTTTAACTTAATCATGTATCATTAATGTTTCAGTTCCAAAATGTTCTTGGCATACTGTTTCAAAATCAGCACACAGGGATCAAGAAGAAGTTTAGTGGTGAGATGCGCCGTTCTTCAGGCATTTCATTGATGCAGCAGGTTATATATTTTTCTTTGTTCAGCTAAATAGTAAATTAGGAAAAAGATGTTTGCCTAGTGCTCCGTTCCTCTAGAATTTTAAATGAAGACTAGTGTCTCCTAGGACTAATTTTTCTGTGTCAAAATATTTTTCAATGGGGCCAGCAGGCAGCATGGTGGTTAAGGTGCTGGACTCCCACATGGCTAACCATAGTTTAAGCCCCAGACCTGTCAGCTTGCTGTCTCTCTTTCTTTCTCTCTCTATCTCCTCTCTTTCTCTCTGTCTCTCTCTGGAGAGTAGAGGTGCCCTATAACAAATTTTTAAAATAATAACAATAAGTAATTAAGTTAAATAATTCTTAAATACTTTTGGGGGGGGCAGCAGATAACATAGTTGTTAAGGTACTAGACTCCCACATGGATGGCTACAGTTAAGAGTCCCAAACCTGGTGACTTCTAAATCACACTGGGTGCATATGTGTGCATGCCCAAGATCTGGAAAGGGGAATGGCAGAGAAGGGACTATGGCAAGGTCATCCCCTTTGGGGGCTGATTTCTCACTTTCCCTCTCACTGTCTCTATATCTCTTGCAAGCACATGTGCCCAACGACAAAAGCAAAACAACAAAAAATTTCCATCAAATCTTAATCAGTATGAATATTATCATATAAAACACACAAACACTCCTCCCCACACCCATACACCCCAGGCTGTCTAGGAGCTGATTTGTTTTCTCCAACACTGGTGTATAAGGAATGATTCATGGGCTCTGAGATGACATTAATAAGAACACAACCTTTATGTTTCCCTCTGTGGTGTAATTTTTTTTAAAGCCTTTATTTTCTTTGCAAATAATTTATCCAAAGCAGAGCTATTTTTTTTCCACTTCAGTTGATTTTTGGTTTTGTTTCAGTGGTTGTCAAGTGGAGTGTGAGAGGGGAAAATGGGTGGTAGTACACTAGCTCACTGAAGCAGTTCTAAAATAGGGAAAAATCTGAATATCCTTAGGCCATCAACTCGGTATCTTCAAAAAACAGTGTCGGACACCAAGTTTTGCAGAACAGCTGATGAATACACATTTTTCAGATAAAGGAATAAATTTTACTATTGAAATAATCAGTTGATAAAATTGCCAATCAAATCACAGAAGAAAGGCACTCTGTGTCATTCACCTATTTGTCAGCAATTTTGACTGTGCCATTAAAACTTTAAGCAACATGATAGTAAGTTTCTCTATTGTGCTTCTGACTACAGACTTCTCCACATGCTCCCTTGCCCCCTCTTCACATAAACACACATACAAATGTTATGCGTGGCGTGCCAGAAATCACTGCATTGCTCTTCCCACAAACGCCAGTTCAGAATGGTTTAGACACTCAGCTGGAGAAGCACCAACTCAGTGTGAGGTTCCATTGCTTGTAGAAAGAGACAGCGAGAAAAACAAACCAGCTTGGGAACAGTGATAGAGGAAGAGGAGGGTTGACTATAACAGCCCAGTGAAGCATGCAACCTGCTCATGCCTTTTCTCTACCAGAGATCATTACTCGGCCAACTCCCGAGGCAACAGGTTTTCACAGCCCCGTAGTATTGATGTTAGAGCAAATACATTCATCTCACTATAACTTCCACCTCTGTTCTTCTACACGGGCCCTAAGTATCTCGGAAATACATTGAGTGCTATTTTATTATTATTATTATTATTATTATTATTATTATTATTATTATACTAATGTGAAATTGCTTCAGAAATGTGGGCTACTCATTCTTTAGCAGAGCCAGTCCAACATTAATAACTGAATTTTTTTCCCATATACTCACACGTTTAAAACAAATCCACAAGGAAATGTATTTCTGACACAACAGAGATGTAGGAATATTAAACATTTAATTCATGTGTTCATCCAGCCCGATTTTCCTCAACAAAGTGCATAATCACTTGGGGCAATGCTGGTTTAGACAAGGAACTCCAACTTACTCTATCTACTATAATTAGTTGTCATTTTTAGCTTAAATTTTACTATCTATAGCGAACTAGTTGCAGGAAGAAGAAAACATTATTCAGAGAATTTATAATATTCCCAATAAACAGTGTGTCATATTAGGGAGAATCATTCTATTAAACAGTATATTCTGTTGCCTCACTATCATAACAAAATTCTAAGAAAACCTTTTTTACGTTTTTTGGTTGATATTGTTTTTGTTTGATTTTTATGCCACAGGCCATGTGGCCATGCAGGAGAGACACAGAGAGTGGAACCTCCTACATGGCCTAGAAATGCCACAATCCTTTTTCCTACAGTTTTTCATCTAATCAGAATCCTGGACATGTGTACATGTCCTCAGCATGTTGGCATGTTGGCACTGGGACCAGGATTTGAATCACGGTCAGCCATGTGGGACCTGATTCGTCTGCCCAGCACTAATTCTCTGCTCGACAGGGTCACCCCAGGTTTTTTTGTTTTTTTTTTTT
>NW_006159649.1:2493330-2513480 GCF_000334495.1 Tupaia belangeri chinensis
TTATTATTATTATTATTATTATTATTATTATTATTATTATTATTATTATTATTATTATTATTATTATTATTATTATTATTATTATTATTATTATTATTATTATTATTATTATTATTATTATTATTATTATTATTATTATTATACTAATGTGTATTTGCTTCAGAAATGTGGGCTACTCATTCTTTAGCAGAGCCAGTCCAACATTAATAACTGAATTTTTTTCCCATATACTCACACGTTTAAAACAAATCCACAAGGAAATGTATTTCTGACACAACAGAGATGTAGGAATATTAAACATTTAATTCATGTGTTCATCCAGCCCGATTTTCCTCAACAAAGTGCATAATCACTTGGGGCAATGCTGGTTTAGACAAGGAACTCCAACTTACTCTATCTACTATAATTAGTTGTCATTTTTAGCTTAAATTTTACTATCTATAGCGAACTAGTTGCAGGAAGAAGAAAACATTATTCAGAGAATTTATAATATTCCCAATAAACAGTGTGTCATATTAGGGAGAATCATTCTATTAAACAGTATATTCTGTTGCCTCACTATCATAACAAAATTCTAAGAAAACCTTTTTTACGTTTTTTGGTTGATATTGTTTTTGTTTGATTTTTATGCCACAGGCCATGTGGCCATGCAGGAGAGACACAGAGAGTGGAACCTCCTACATGGCCTAGAAATGCCACAATCCTTTTTCCTACAGTTTTTCATCTAATCAGAATCCTGGACATGTGTACATGTCCTCAGCATGTTGGCATGTTGGCACTGGGACCAGGATTTGAATCACGGTCAGCCATGTGGGACCTGATTCGTCTGCCCAGCACTAATTCTCTGCTCGACAGGGTCACCCCAGGTTTTTTTGTTTTTTTTTTTTTAATGTTTTATAGAGCAAAATATCCCTGAGTTCCATTTTGAATTACACACTTTTGACTCAGTTTGCATTTGGAACCATGAAAAAGAACCGAG
Organism: Tupaia belangeri chinensis; assembly: GCF_000334495.1. Lineage (NCBI taxonomy): Eukaryota > Metazoa > Chordata > Mammalia > Scandentia > Tupaiidae > Tupaia > Tupaia belangeri. The sequence goes on from NW_006159649.1 coordinate 2,494,310, forward strand.
AAGTGAATATGTACAATATTTTACTACTAAAAGAAACATGAATCAAAAGTCTATGTCCGGTTATGGTGTACCAAGAATGATGAGTGATTAGACCCTGTCAAGTGGAAATGCTGTAACAACACAGCTGCCCACAGAACACTACCGGAAAACAGGCCATGGACGACGGTGAAATCTAATTAAGGATATACAATAGCAGCACAGAAGCCAGTCAGTTTTGTCATGGGGTTGAATTTAAGAGAGTAAACCAAATTTGCCTGAACACTTAATGCGCAGACACAAATGCACAGAATTTACACAATTGCCTCATCATGATAAGGTGGCATTATGCCGTCAGTCACACTCTATGAAAACCTAGGTCCAACCAGTCCCAAATACAAAATTCTCTCATAAAACGCTTCTACATAACAGGTTAAAATATGAAAAGTAATTTAAAAAAAGGATAATGATAAAACATGTACTGAGTTAAAAAATAGTTCATGCTTCTAGGAAGCTATAAAGGGGGACGAAGAACGATATAGAAAGGATAAAAGTTTAAACACACGTAAAACTGAAATAATGTGGAAAGTAAACATACCCAGGAACTGGCAAGCCGGCCAGGAGCATAGTAGTCAAGGCATCAGGGTCCCATACGGCTGACTAAACGGTCGGGATCCTCACCTCGTGGCTCACAGGCCGGGTCCTGTGAGTGTGTGCTCAAAATTCCCAAAACAGAATGGAGCAGAGGGGACTGCATAGCCGCAATCCCACTCCCCTGGGGAGATTCCTTCCTCACTTTGGACCACTCCCACCCCACCTTTTCCTAGGGCCATGCCCCATAACAAATTTAAAACAAAACAAAGTGAACAGCATGTAGGTCAAAACAAATGCATAGTAATAGTTATGATCACAATGAAACAACAACATGGGACCTTAACAGAAAGAAAACCAACCAAGCGTTCTTACCTGTCCTGGGACTGCTCTTCGTACATCCGCTCCTTGCCTTCTTTAAAGAGTCTTATTGCTCGTTTTGACTTTTTCATTAGACTATCAATGTAGATTTTAAAATACTCATTTTCACTGAGTTGGGCCAGTTTCTGGTTGTCATCATATTTACTTAATATAAGTCGCAAATGCTGATATGTATCAGGTAAAATGTCAAGTATATACGGTGGGCTGTTTTTCAACTGAAGTTTGGGGTTTTGGCATAGTCTTACCTAAAAATAAAGACAAAAGTAAACACATATTTATGTGAACTGTAATATTTTCTTTCACAGAAACATAAGAAATTTATAGAACTGTGTTCAATTTTTTTCATCTTTTAATACTATAAATTGTGACCTTTAATTACTATCACCAACTTACAAAGAATTGGCAAATATTCACATTTGTCTTAATTTGATGAAAACATATTGTCTTTAGGGCCAGTGGATGCCACAGTGGTTAGTTATATCAATGGACTCACACATGGCTGTATACGGTTCAAATCCTGGACCCTGGGGCTTGAAAATCACACCAGGCATGTGTGCGTGTGTGCCCAAGATCCCAGAAGGAAAATGGAGAAGAGACTATGGTGTGGCCATCATCCCAGGGGGTGATTCCTCATTTTCTCTCTCACTGTCTCTGTCTCTCTCTCCATGCCCCAAGGCAAAAAGCTCTGAAAACAAACAAAACTTTGTCTTACTCTCTTCTATATCACCATTAGTTACAATGTCTAACATTTTCATTCTTCTACCATATCCCATTGTGTATAGCTTACTGAAACACCAGTGTACTAATCGCTGCATCCTACTGGTAAGTCTTTTTATTTCAATAAAAATGAGGAAGTGGTCCTTTTCTGTGGGCAACCAATCTCTCACATTTACTGCACTGAACTCCTAACTAAAGCTCTGTCATAGATTTTAATTACTGTTTTGGTGTATTGTTTCTAAGACCTGGGGGGATTAAAACAAAGAGGTACAATTTTAATAACTGAGCTATTAAGGCATAAATGGGTGTCAGGTCAGAACGAGTCTGTTCCACTCCCCAGACTGTCAACCATTGCCTATAAACATGCGGTAGGTAACGGTTCAGTCATTCCAGCAGGTGCTTCCCAACCACTGGGGCGTTTGGGGTTGCCGGCAGAACTGAAAATACCTTCTGCTAGCAAGAAAAGATATTAATTCAACTACTATATTTGCTTCTACATGTTTATATGACTTAGCCAAAAGTAAGCCTATCACTTTTTTAACCCTTCAAATAGAGTAGAAGGAACCTTTCAAATAAATAATGTCTAAAATGACTTCACTGGAAATTGTACAAGAGCATACAGAGTGTAACAGTGTAGTACTTTCACTAAAGACTAAATGTGCACATAAAGACAGACTGATCAGAAGGCTAGTGAAGCATAAACTTTATGTCCCCTGGGTACATGGCTCTCTTCTAAGGCCCTTGTGATGTATTTTATTGTAAAAATTCAAGTGCAAGGTATTTTCAACACAATTGGTGACAATGTCTTTCATCACGCTGAACGTCCTACTTGTTGAGACTGGCGTGGTGCTGGGCATTTCTGGAATCTTGGATATTGATAACTAGAGTTAGAAATGTATTTGTGAATGGTAAGATGACTTCAGAAATCCAAATAAAAGTGAAATAAAACAGGCACAGAAAGAAAAATATGATGTGGTGCACCATGTATGTGAAGTCAAAAAAAAAAAAAAAGTTGAAGAAATAGAAATAGAGAGTAGAGTTGTGATGAGCCTAGGGACAGGGAGGCGGGGAAGTGGTGTGAAGTAGGTCAAGGGGTAGAAACACCAAATTCAGCAAGATGAATATTCTAAAGATCTAATATTCAGCATGAGCACTATAGTTAATAATATTGTATTATATACTGAAAATATGCTAAGAAAGTAGATTTTAGGTGTCCTTACAACAACCAAAAAAGGTAATTATGGAAGAAAATGAGTAGGTTAATTTCTTTGATTACAATAAAAAGGTGACTATATAGATATATATCAAAACATCACGTTTTACTACCTGAGAATTCTTTTTTTTTAATTTTTCAAAGAATGGCTTGAGAGAACCAGCCCATGGTCTGGTAGTTAAAGCAGCTGGATCTCACAAGGCCAATCAGGTGGTTCAAGTCCCAGACCTGGGGACTTGGAACAAAGAGGAGGCCCTGCATGTGTGCCCCAAATCCTGTGAGGTGGGAGAGATAGAGGAGAGGGGATTACAGAGTGGCTATGCGCATTCACAGAGGTGCTTTCTTTCATTCCCTCTCTCTGACTCTCAGTCTCTCTCTGGAGAGTGCAAGCCACATTATTTTTTAAAATAAATATAAAAGGAATGGTTTGAGAACTACTTTAAGTGCCCACAGTGCTGACTGGCTTTTTCACATTAGCCTAAGGCATAACATATCTTCCCCCTCTCTGCAGAGAGTGCTCAACACTGAATTGTTTAAGCCATAACTAATGAATGACTAGGTTGATTTATTCTGGAATGAACATATACTTATTTTTCAAAATAGTTCAATTCTATTATTTCCTTTTTCACCGTTGTACTCTATAAGTACTCAAACTAATAATCCAAAGATAAAGGGTTGGGTAAATGTAAGATATTATTGGGAGCAGCAGTTGGCATAAGGGCTATGTCGCTAGACTTCCATGTAGTCAACCATGGTTCACGTCCTGGATCCTGTGGCTTAAATTCATGCTGGGTGCATGTGCATGCATGCCCAAGATCCGGAAAGGAGAATGGAGGAGAAAGGATTGCGGCATGGCCATCCCCATTCCCCCGGGGGGGTGATTTCTTGTTTTCTGTCTCTCTGTCTTTCTGGTGAGCGCACCTGTCCTATTGCAAAAACCTCTCGAAACAATATATATGTGTGTGTGTGTGTGTGTGTGTGTGTATACATATATAGACACATATATATTTACACACACACACACACACACACACATATATATATAAAAGATGTTACTGGGATCACCAAGAGATTCCTTGGAAAGGTAGATGGCATCTCATTTATTAAATAACACCAAATCTTTACACAAGTATAATTAATGAAAGGGCTTATAAACCTTTAACCTCTTTTTATTTTTGTGAAATACTAATATAATCAGAGAAACTCATTCTGTCCTAATGACTGATTAAGAACCAAGTATGTCACTGATTGAACAAATCCTTGTTGAAAATAAGATATGTTTTTTCAGCTCTTTAACCCAACAGACACTATCACAAGTAGACAGAAATTTCAAGAATATTGCCACTAAAGTTCTGCAACAGGCACAGTTTAATTTCAGCAACATAAAGCTTTGCATAACATGCCGAAGACTGGTAAATTATTGACTTGTTAGGGGAGCAGGCAGCTTCAAAATCATTTCCTCTACTAGTGAATTTTTTAATGAATAGATAAAAAATTTCTCTCAGTTATTTTTTTAGGCATGTCTAACAACTGTTCTTTGATAGATACTCTTAAGGTTTATGGATATTTAATTCACTATTCTATACCTGACCTTTTACTCACTTGCTTTGTTTAAAATTTTCATTCCAGGGACCAGCAGTTAGCGTAATGCCTATGTCGCTGGACTCCCATGTAGTTAACCGCGGTTCGTGTCCTGGACCTGGTTGCTTCAACTCACACCGGACGCGTGTGCCTGTGTGCCCAAGATCCCGAGAGGAGAATGGAGAAGAGATTGCGGTGTGGCCATCCCCCCGGGGAGTGCTTTCTCACTTTCTGTCTCTGTCTCTCTCTGTCGTTCTGGCGAGTGCACACGCCTTATAGCAAAAACCTCTCCAAAAAATAAAAAAAATTATAATTCCAGGTGGGAATTTCTCTCTTTACTGGGTAAAAGTGTGTGAATAACTACTATGTGCCTGATACTGAACTTAGTGCCAAACAATTATAGATGAGGAGGACATACTTCTTGCCTCAAGGAGTCTGGCAGAAGAGACCTAGTTCTCTAAAATTAACTTAGGAGTAATGGAATTCTTGCTCTAAGGGAATCTTAGTTAAGATCCTATCCAATCCATTCATTTCCAGAAAAAGAAACTAAGAACTACAAAGATTAAGGGACTATTAAAAAATCATTAATCCAACACAAAGGCCTGCATCTTCTGAATCTCAGGCTGATCTTTCTAACTATATCACAATTTAATTTGAATGAAGCACATAATTAACGATCCCTTCTAACCTCATTTGCATTTTTATTTTGTTCAGTTGGCAAATTTACATGAACTTCAGGATTGTTATTTCAACAAAAGTTCCCATGTGAGGCTTTGTTTCAGGCCCTAGGGAATACAAAAAGAGTCGCTCCTAGGCCTGCCCTCCAGGGGCTGTCTAGTGGCTTAGGAAAGAATCACATGAAAGTTAGTGCTGTGTTGGAGGACAGTATAAAGTGCCAGGAAAGAAAAGCAGCAGCTCACTCGTAGCCACATGGGAAGCATCAAGAAAAGTATTTCAATCTGCCACAAGGAATATTCTAGGCAAGCTGATGTGCAGAGGTGCAAGTGGTGCCAGAGGACAGTGTGTGTGCAGAGGAGTAAGTGCAGGTATTCTAAAAGAGACAGTACAGGAGGTCTGAAATATGCCACAGTCCATCTTCTAGGCCCGACAGGCGGCCATCTTCTGGATTTCCATTTGGGAAAGTGCAGCACACAGTGCTGAACCACTACAGTATGGCGCTGCGTGTGCAGGTCCTTGGCTGGGTGACTACAGAACCCTGTGGTTTATGGCAGCTCTGCCAAAAATGGATGACCCTAGACCAGGACTGTGGTTTCTAAGCAGGTCAAATTCAGTTGCATTTTATAAGTGCTTATTGAGTACCTGCTATGAGCAAGGAACTGCAAAAAGCTAGGAAAAGAAAAAAAATTGCTTTTCTAAAAACAGTATGTTAAGAAGAAAAATTAAGCTGATCACAAGGTTCAAGTTCAGATTCAAATTGTTTAAACCTTTTCTAGAAATATCTAAGTTGCTCCCTAGAATGGAAGTTGGTCTCAACACAGAGCAGACAACACTGTCTGCTACATTAAAAGATTCCTATTTTAGCAATATTATTCTTCTCTTTTGTCCTGAATCATAAAATATTTAGTATTGGAATTCGGCTGGAAACTCCATGATAGTCATTGATTCGAAGGATTTTAGAATCCTAAAGACCTGGGAATTTATGAGGATCAACTCTCTCATTTTAACATGACAATAATAAAACACAGAAATGGAATCCGACTAAGGATACTGTCCAGAATCCTGATTTGAGAACTTTGGATTTGAGAACCAGATACTCATTCTCTTTGTACCAGTATACAACTGACTACATTTGTATGAACGTACTTGAAGACTTTTCTTATTAATTGCCAAGAGGCATGTGCACTTGCCAAAGAGATAGAGAAAGAAGAGAAAGCATCTCTCATGAGGCATGGTCCTGCCACAACCTTCCTTCTCCATTTCTCCATCCTGGCAGGATTTGGGGCAGGCAGGCGCATGTGTATGGTGTGAGATTCACCAGGACTGGGATCCGAACCACGACAGCTATGTGGGATCTGGCTTGCCAACCACTGTGTATTTGAAGTTGGTTTGTTGTGTGTGTGTGTGTGTGTGTGTGTTTTAGTTTTTGCTATAGACCACATACATTTGCAAGACATAGAGAAAGGGAAAGTAAGAAAGCACTCCCCAAGCACCTCATCCCCCGCCCAGAGGACAGTCATGCCGCAATTCCTTCTTCTCCATTCTCCTCTGGAATTTTAGGCACATATACATGTAGCCCGGGGTGTTTTTCAGCCTGCTGTGTCCGAAGTGCAAACTGTGCAGTCAGCCATGTGGAATCCAACTACCTTAACCTCCACACCACTTGCTGGCCTTCTGAAGACTCTCAAGTGAAACTGTGCACATGCAGTGTTACCCGTTCAGATACATAAAGATACATAATATTTACGTATATGAGTACTATATAGGTATTTCAGCAAATACAGAAACATGTATTCACACACACATACATGCAGGATCTTCAAAAACATCATGGAAAACATTACATAAAAAAATTACACATGGGTTTTAAAAACTTTTGCATCAAGTAAATTCATATTTAATTCAATGTTTCTAGAAGCTTTTTGAAGTCCTTGCATAGATTCAACCAAAGGCACAAATATAAAAAGAATTTACTATTGCTATAAAAATTCTCAAAGCCACTAATTATCCCTGGAACACTTGCATTTAAGGAGTTTTCCAACTGTGCCTTAATTAAAATTTCTATCCAAAGGGTAATAAATAGGTATTAGATCAGCTGACAAATTGCTGGCAAATAAGCCCCTGAAACATGAAAACATTTCTACTAAAGGAAAAGGAAATTTCAACAGTAAGAAATTGGGCCTATACTGCAGCAGACTTTCATTATAAAATATGCTCACTTCATGGAGCACTCAGTTATACTACATCAACTCACGTTTTCCTAAGGTGAAATATCTCACATTTTTTAAAACAAAATATTTTATTTAACTTTATTTATCCATTTATTTACTCATTTATTTGTTTTTAATTTGACCAGAGAGAGAGAGAAAGCAAGCCTCCAGGTCTGGGATTTGAACTGCAGTCGGATCCATGTGGGAGTCCAGTGCCCCTAACCACCATGCCACTTACGGGTCCCAAAATACACCACTTTTTAAAGACAGTATGGAGGACTGTCCTCCTCCTATAAATGTTATAAAAGGTTTCTTACCACAATTGCATAAAAGTATGTCTTTGTAATAAAAGGCATCTAAGACTTTTTCAGGCTCTATTTTAATTCAGGAAATCATCAATATGTATGTCTGTGTATACACACACACACACACACACACACATATATATATATATATATACACATATATATACATACATACATACACACACATATATGTATGTGTATATACATATATGTATACACATCTATATGTGTGTGTATATATATTATACATGTATATATTTTATATTTTTTAATTTGACCAGAGAGGGACAGAGGGCAAGAGAGAGAGAGAGGGAAAATGAGAAAGCAAGCTGCCAGGTCCGAGACTCGAACCGCAGTCAACCATGTGGGAATCCAGTGCCCTTCACTACACCACCTGCCAGCCCCTCCACACCAAATATTGATTGGGTGAAATAAGGTTAGCACATAATATTGGTCACGAGTCTACTATATTAGTTACAGTAAGATTTGGAAAAATCTATGAATTACTTCATGAATTTCAGTGAAGCTTCTTTAGAAGACTTATGTAACAAATGCCATTAGAAAGTCATGATTAAAATATCAATTTGGGTTAATCTATACACTATCCTTCTTCCAAATAAGAATAGAGACCCTTTAAAGGTAGACAACATAACTTTCTTCTTCATTGGTCTTCCTTCATCACCTAACATGGGACCATGCATAGAGTAGATAAGCAATAATTATCTGATAAAGGGAAGGGTGGAAGAGAGGAACCACGTAAGGAGAAATCTCTCAGGAAAAAAAAAAAATGATTACAAATAGGATATCCATATCTATATCAAATAAACCTGTCTAAATGCAAAGCTTGAAAATGAACTTGATAATAACAGACATACAAGGGAAATATCTTTTTGATTTACTTCCTATGGAAAGAGGAAGAAGCAGATTTCCCATGAAACAGTGTGCTTGATTGTCTTCATACAATGAACACAGACATTGGAATCAAGCAAACCTAGAATCTGGCCTTTCCTCTTAATTAGCTTGACCATCTTTGGCAATTTTCTTCTCTGGAAACCTTGCAGACTACAATATTTCTTAGAGGAGCAAATGCAAATTCCTTGACACAGCGCCATAACATACTTGGCACTCACTACTTTTAGTATTTCTTCTCCTTCCATATTTTGTATCCCATCACAAAAAGGCAAAATCCCTGCCCATTTTGCAATAGTATAAGAATTAGACAAAGGGCATTGACCACTTTGTTGGCGATGATTATTAATTTTTAGAGGTTTTTGCCATTGGGCATGTGCACTTGCAGGAGAGAAAGACAGAAAGTAAGAAATCATCCTCTGGGGGCGTGGCCACACAGCAATCACTTCTCCTCTGTTCTCCTCTGGGGATTTTGGGCACACACATACATATGCCCAACATGAATTTCAAGCTGCCAGGTCTGAGACTCAGACAGTTGACTATGTGGGAGTCCAGCACCTTAACCACCATGCTGGACCTGGAGATGGTAGATTTTTTTTTTAATAATTATTTTATTTTCTTTCTTTCTCTCTTTCTTTCCTTACTTACTTATTCATTTATTCATTCATTCATTCCAGTTTGACCAGAATGAGAGAGAGAGAGAGAGAGAAAGAAAAGAAATCGCCAGGTCCAGGATTGAACCGGGGTTGGCCGTGTGGGAGTACAGTGTTGTTCTTTTTTTTTTTGAGGTTTTTCGCTATAGGGCACGTGTGCTTGCCAGACAGACAGAGACACAGAGACAGAAAGCGAGATATCACCTCCCAGGGGGGATGGTCACGCCGCAATCCCTTCTCCTCCATTCTCCTCTCGGGATCCTGGGCACGCACGCACATGTGCCCGGCGTGAGTTTTAAGCCACCGGGTCCGGGACGCAAACCACGGTTGACTACATGGGAGTCCAGCGACATAGCCATTACACTAACTGCTGATTCCCAGGGAGTCCAGTGTTCTTAACCACCATGCCACCGCCAGCCCCAGGGATGGTGAATTTTTTAAAGATTACTTAGGGATCAACCGTGCTGTGTGAGGCTCAGCCATAGGAAAGGTTCTGTGTTCGTAACCAGCGGCTTCCCTGAACAACCTGAGTATCCCAGCCACATATATGTCCATGATCCAGGACTGACTGAAAGTGAGAGTGGATTGTAGTGTCCAATCCTGTGAGGGATGCAGTCTTCTCTCTCTCTCACTCATGGAAAAAACAAACAAACTTGTGTGGGGGGGAGTTATTTTACTTATAAAATTCTTCATGCTACTTCAAACCCTTGAAAACATCCGGATGTTCTGTGCAGGAAAACAGAAAATACGGCTAACCCCAGGTCTGCACTCCTGTCAGTTGATGCAGAATCTTCTAGATCCTTCAAAACCAAAACACTCTCAGGAAAAAATGTAGTGCTAAAATCACACAATCTTTTAATTTTTAACAACTTTTATTCTTGCGATTTAAAAACAGTGTGAATGAGCTTCACAATTATTTAAAAATTAAAATGTTAAAAGCTAAAAATATTGCATTGGCTCCGTGCTGCAGTGGCAATGAGTTATTCAAGTTAAACTGGCGATCACAGTTCAATCCCCGGCCCAGTCAGCCTGAAATGCACCAAGCATGTGAATGAATACCCAAGACCCATGGACTGTAGGAAAGGGGTCTCAGTGTAAGGGGACCCATGAATGGTACTCATCTTTCTCTCTTTTCTCCTCTCTGTAACTTACCATGTACATGTGCACATGCTTATTATAAATAAATTTTAAAAAATTAAGCTATAAAATTTAGTTATTTGCAGAGCTTCTTTCATTATTAGGAAAAAAGTCAACAGTCTACAAAAAACAAACCTTAAATATATGTCCGACAGAGGACATAAAACTAGCGCTGTGGAATTAATTAAATCACAGTATGTGTTTAAGATTTTCTTAATATAAAAAACAAGAACTGACTTTCATTTAAATGTTTTACTTATTGACCCACGGAATTACTAAAATACCAGTTAAAATACATAGTTTATTCTATATCAAAATTTTAAAACATGACTGAAACATTATAAATATTATGCCTTAACTCACTTCCCATCCACCCATCATAATATTTACACATTTCCTCAAAACTTTTCTGTATACTCCCTCAATATTCCTCACTTCCCTGTTCTTTAAGGAGAAGTTATATTTATCTACCTAGGCTGACCTTTGTACTTGGTTCTAGCCTTTCTCTTCAGCATTACTATCTACAATGCTACTTCTCGAATTATTTCTTCACAAAGCATTCCCTAGTCACTACCCTTCCCTCCTGTCTACAAACCTTTCCTAGACTGTGTGTGTGTGTGTACAGAAACCCAAACAAACACAGTTATTTCAACTCTGTTCAAATACTCAAGCTATCAGCACTTTTCTTCATTTTATTAGTTGTTGCAGTTCTAGAACAATTTTTAAATAACTCGCTCATTTGAATCTAGTTTCTTCGCATACGTGAAAATACTCTGTGAGGCTCAACAATGGCTTCTAATCATGAGATTCTAAGACTGCTTCAATTTTGACCCTGTTTGGTTTTCTCCATTTGAGCTTGAACTTTTTTTTTTAATCAAAACTTGAAACAATCTTCTTGAAACCCTTTCTACCCAAGAAATCAATATAAGGGGACTTCCAAAAGTTTATGGAATAATGGATTAAAGTATAAGCTTATTTTGGGGCAAAAATTTCTGAAATATATGCATAGTTTCTTCATGACACATATTTTCCTTTTTATTTCTTTTTTGACGATCTCTCATATGCTCTTATGTTTTTCTTTTTCATCACTATTCTTTGTAGGATTATCTTTCAGTCTCTGATCTAATGACACTCCCGCCACACCCAAGTGTTTAATTCTCTGACTTTTTCTCTAATTTGTTCATTGTACCTTGTATGGAAAATCTCTTAAGAATTCTATAACTCTCGTAGAGTTCAAATAAATGAGTCCAAATTCCTGGACACAGGCGCCCAAATCTCTATCATCTTCCTCTAACTTAACCTTCTCTTTCTCATTAATCTCCCATCATTCTTTCAGCATAATGTGTCCCCCACCACACTGGAATCCAAATCATCCTCTAAAAACAGCTGGAGAGGGCCTTCTCCATACTTCACTCTACACCAAGTTTCCACACCCATAAAGCACATCCACCTCCACCATGAACTGTGTCAGCACTTCATACCATACTATAGCTTGAAATACTATTGCTATGGACACATCTACCAAATACATCTCTCTAGTTTAAACTTTTCTCCTGAACTACACCCTCAGTTTTCTAACTTTCAAATGGGTTTTTCTTAGGCACACCCCACTCAGCATGGCCAAAAACAAACTTAATCATCAGCAACCTCCAAACTTCCTCTTTTCCTTCCTATGTTCCTTATTTCATTAAAGGCATCACTGCCTTCAGAATCAACCAGGCCGAAAACCTCAGGGGTTACTTTAACTTCACCTTCTATCTCATTTGCTAACTCTGACAAGTTATCAAGACTTGTAAATTTTACCTCCAAAATGTTTCCCATATTTACTTGTTTTGTTTTTGCTTTTCTCTCTCCCTCTCTCTCTCTCTCTGTCTCTCTCTGTGTGTGTGTGTGTGTGTGTGTGTGTGTGTGTGTGTGTGTGTGTTTGGAGAGAGATGTTTTTTGCTATAGGGCACATGCACTCACCAGACAGACAAAGACAGAGAGACAGAAAGAGAGAAGTCACTCCCCACGAAGGATGACCATACCACAGTCCCTTCTCCTCCATTCTCCTCTTGGATTTTGGGTACACATGCACACATGCCCAGCGTGTTTTAAGCTGCCGGGTCCAGGACTCGAGCCATGGGCGACTACATGGGAGTCCAGTGACGTAACCATTACACCATCTATTGGTACCAAGCATTCCATATTTGAAACAGCTTTCTATCTACTGTCCACTCTAGGCCAGTCCTTCATTAATTCTTGCCCAGACTGTTTTAATTCCTCTTCATCATGCTTTCGGTTTTTTTCCCTCTTAACCCAACCTTCATAGAGTCAAAGAAGTAATCTATGAAAGCATAGCCTTGGTTTTATTTTCTTCTCCCTGATCAAAAGCCTCTAATGGCTATTTGCCCACCAAATAAATTAGTCCAAATTCCTGGACGCAGGTGCCCAAATCCCTATCATCTTCCTCTAACTTACCTTCTCTTTCTCAATGAGCTCCCATCACTCAGAATAATGTGTCCCCCACCACACTGGAATTCAAACCATCCTCTAAAAACAGCTGGAGAGGACCTTCTCCACACTTCACTCTACACCAAGTTTCCACACCTGTAAACCACATCCACCTCCACCTTGAACTATGTCACTGCACTTCACTCCATACTACAGCACTTACTATTGGGTCGTCGGAAAAATCATGATGCACTTCTACATAGAAAAACAGAAATATACGTCATTACTTTTCCAACAACGCAATGTAGGCTACTCTGGTACAGTCATTTATAGATATCTGTCTTTCCACAGTTCAGATTCGATGAATGATGTAGTCAACAGATGACATATAATGTAACTTTCGAAAGGCAGAAGTTGTTTCAAAATACCAGTGGTAAATGTATTATAATAGTTAAAAGACTGCTAGCTGATTAAGGTTTCCATTATGTGTGTACCTATATCACAAGGTTAACCAAGGGAGTCCTTGGTAGGATTCCTTAAAACCTGATATTTTATAGAAAGCTTTCCCTGGAAGTTCCTAATAGCAACATCGAGACTACTTTTATCTCATCCCAAATTCTAAATCTCTGTACTAAACAAAACTGTCCGAACACTCACTGTGTTATTATCCCCCATCCAAGTCTATTAGGGCCTGTGATTCTGCTAAGGCAAACAACTTCAACGAGGAAACAGGAAATACGTGAAGAAGAAGAATTCAGATGAGTGATACTCATTTTTTTCAAGAAGGCAAAAGTCTCAAAACTACAAACAATAGACATCCAAAACCTAAGTTTTACTCCAGATGAAATACTGTGAAGAGCGATAAAGAAGCCAACTTAAAAAAGAAAATATGCTCTTATTTTAAAAAATACCTGTAACTAATTCAGGTATCTATGATTGACAAACTTTAAAATTCATATGCTTACAATATAATGATAAGTATAGAGACTGAGTTATATTTTAAGCTTGATAAATGTACCAAGTGCACTGAGAGTAAAAGGCAGAAAAGACTATTTGACATCATCACTTTCAAAAGCTTTTAAAACTGGGAACCAGCAGTTAGCGTAATGGCTATGTCGCTGGACTCCCATGTAGTCGACTGCAGTTCGAGTCCTGGACCCGGTGGCTTAAAACTCACACCGGGCGCGTATGCGTGCGTGCCCAAGATCCCGAGTGGAGAATAGAGGAGAAGGGATTGCGGTGTGACCATCCCCCCTGGGGGGTGATTTCTCGCTTTCTGTCTCTCTGTCTCTGTCTGTCTGGTGAGCGCACACACCCTATAACAAAAATCTCTCAAAAAAAAAAAAAACTTAAAAAAAAAGCTTTTGAAACTTTCAGGAACGTAATTTCAAATAAATGACAAGGACAGCAAAACAAGAACATAGGCAGGTACTCAACTTACTTTGCTCTTTAGCATCAATTAATATTTTCTAATTTCCCGAACATCCATGTATTCTCAGTACTTTGAACATCTATTAGATGGAAAAATGTTCCTTCTACTTTCCATCACCTGGCTAAGACTCCTGTGAAAACCACATTCGGGAACCTCACATTAATAAATTATCATCCCGACCACACTGATTAGCCATCATTTCCTTCCCCTCACCTCAGCATTTCCAGCAAGAGCACAATGCTGCTGCTAAAAGCCAAGGGCCAGTGGAATCCAGGCTGTCTGAACAGTGGCCAGAAAACAAGCGGCATGTTCCTGCTCTGCTCCCACTGTACTTAGAGTGGGTCTGTACCACAGCCCTTCCCTACCAGATGGCAATGGCCCATTTCCACACCTCACTCTCGTCTTGTTCTTGGAGTACCTTGAAGGCCGAGAGCAGGCTATGCTTTATTTCTCTTTACATCCCCAGGAATAAGTACTGAGTAGGAACATAGTAGGCCCTACTAAATGTTTACTAAAGATTTAAGAAACTGTCTCTGTCATAGCTTTAAAATAGACTTCACATTTCATTTTAGGTATTTTGAGCTGAGTAATAGCTCTGCCATGGTATCAAATAGGTACCTCTTGGCTTGTCAGGATCAGCTTCTGGCATAGACTGGCAAACAGAGCCAATCCCAGAAAACATGTCTAAGGGGGATGCTTTGGGATATGCTGCTATTCTTCTTTTCCAACATCTGTACTATTCTAACTTTGTAATACCAGTATTCTGTTACTCTGCCTCTCACAGGAAACAAAACTGAGTAGTTAGTCTGTCCTCTCAGTGATCTTAGAAAGAAAGCCTGCCCTCCAAAAACAGAACAAGTAGTTGGACCTGGAATTTTAGTTGAACATTTTAAATTCTAGAGGCCAGGGGATGGCAAAACTGCACACTACCTTGGTATTTCCTCCACAGTCTAAGGCTGTTCTGTTATCCCTGTGAAAATGTTACTTTATCTTGCAGGTAGCCAAGACGCACTGAACGTTGTTTTCATATTTATAATTCTCTAAGATCTGGCCTTGTAAAGAGGCTTCTGGTAAATAATACTAATAATAATAACCATTGTACAATTAACTCTGACTTTTACATAACTACCAGGTAGACTTAAATTTGTTATTTTCTGTTATTCATAAAGTAAACTCATGCTAGTGCAGTAATTTTTATAGTTAGGTAATGTGTCAAGGGATTAACTTTAGGAGTAATAATAAAGTTCCTGATGTAATCACCAGGACAATGTTGATATTATGAGACACTTCCTTCACTACTGGCAAGTAAAACAAGATACACACATGTTTATCACATACTTTAATAAAATATATGACCAATTAGTCTCAATGTCTTTTTATTACTGTGTGAAAGAGTAGAAATAAATGCACTAAATTTTTGTATTATAATTTATACATAGGAATCTCTCCACAAATCCCATGGATTCATTCACAAAAAAACACAATCATCTTCACCAATGAAAAATAATGAAGAAAAATAAGGAAATCCAACAACATGCCCTTGCCCATACCCTCACCCACAGCCCAGTAAGGAGTGACTCCAGATAACAGATTTCCTTGTGACTTGAGTTTGTCCAATAGGGTCAACCCAAATCCACAAAAGGGTTAACAAAATAAACAATGGTAGATGTCTAACTATCAGATAATCATCTATTTTACTATAATTCATGGTGAAATAATTAAAAGTGGATACAATTTATGTTAACTACCAGTTACAGGACAAAATTAAGCATGTCACTTTTTTTAAGAGAGTTTTTTTTTGCTATAGAGCATGTGAGCTTGCCATAGAGACAGAGAGAGACAGAGAGACAGAACATGAGAAATAATCCCCCAGGGGGATGGCCATGCTGCAATCCCTTTGCCTCCATTTTCCTCTCGGGACCCTGGGCACACAGGGACACACGTCCAGCATGAGTTTTAAGTCACCAGGTCTAGGACTCGAACCACAACTGACTACATGGGAGTCCAGCAACATAACCATTATGCCATCTGCTGGTCCCATGTACACCATTTTTTAAAAGTTTCAAAAATAATGACTTTATAGGAACTATAACTCATCTCTACCTTATATAAATCTCTTTCATTGGCTATTCTAACACGCACTCAGAAAAGCACAAATATGACCACTGAAAGAAGGGGAGTGAGAGTGGGAGGAGTAGCACTTTTGTAAACTCAACACATTTGTTGCTCATTTATGTAACAGATACAGAAAAACCCCGAATCCCTTCTCTTGCCATCAACTAATGATTCAGGAAAAAGAGTGACCTTCAGATGCATTCTCTTTAGAAAAACAGGGAGCTAAATTGTTCCTGCCAAAATATATGCATTTTTTTTCCAGTTGCATACTTCTCATTCTTAAGTACCCAATGCTAAAATCAAAATCTGACCCCAGGCAGCAAGATGCAATGTTCTGACACTATGACATCATTCTGTCTGGAGCACTTTATTATAACAATTTGAATAAATTGGCAGAAGCTTAAATAGGTCACACTGAAGCTCAAAACTAAGGATATTTATCTGGCAAAAATATTCTGCCTCTGCATTTAACACCACCAGCCACTTGAATGACAGGACTGGCATTCATCTCTCCATGTGTACTTTCCATAAGGATAAATGAAAATAAACTCAATCATATAACCTTCCTATAATATCATAGCACTGATAGTGGCTTTTTCTTGCCACTATTTGCACAAAGTGACAACTCAAAGGTGAATGCTACCATATGATTTAATGATGCTTTGGCACGTCTCTGCAAAGAAACCTATTTTTAAGTCTCCATTTCTGCAGTTATAAGAATACCAAGAATCTTGCCTGAACCAAATTTATATTAACTCCAAACATATGTGAAGTAAGTCCATAAGGTACTATTAATTCTGCAAAGCAGCAAGCTACATCTTAATCATATTTATTTCACAATCTTACTTAGTAAAATAGGATGCTGCCAGCTATAGCTTTCTGAGAAGACTCCTGTAAGGCAGGTATTCATGTTACCTTTTCATGTGGACTTCCCTGGGTCCTGACATTCAGCTCGAGTTCTTCTTGTGAAATTATAGTTCATCTGAAAGCAGCATGCAGAAACCACAGAGGTTTCTGATACTCTCAGCCTTGCCACCCCCAATAAATTTTCCTTTCACAATAAACAATGTGCAATCGAAAAGGTTTCCTGTTTCAAAATGGAATGAGAGATGAAAGAAACTGTAACTCCACCATTAAGAACAAAAGTTTCTTAATGAAGATGAATTCATGAAGATGAAAATGGAAAACTCTCAAATACTGCTTCCTCATCTAAGAACTAATCTGGTAAATATTTTCTGCATCCCACATGTGGCTGTTACGAATGGCTCACCAGAGACTTTCTTTAAGTTACTTGCGTGTACTCTTTTGTTACTGAAGAGTGGCATAACCTAACTCAGAACAAACACTTCCATGCTATACTCTGGCCATACACCAACAAAAGCAGCCAATGGTTAAACATTTTGCATATCTGAGTCATACAGAGGAACTCTGAACCTTTAGAGTAGCACAGAAGGTTTCCAAAGGGAAAAAAGAAAAAAACAAGTCTTGGCTTTGAATCCAACTTTTCAAAACACAAAGAATAGAAGTAAGAAAATGATCAATATAGATGAAAGCATTGCTGCCATCATAATAATTATCAGCGTAAGTTAAGGTGAAGAAACCATCTTCAGGTAAACAGGACTACAAACAGCCAAGACCATACACAACTTACCACTTTGTCCATGAGTTTCCAAGTCTTCTCCACAGTCCTGCGGTCGGCAGCAGCTTGCTTGGGGGGTCCAACTGCATCCTGAATAGCATCAATAATGCCCAAAATTCGACCTTTTCGTGGGTTGCCTCCTCGACCACCAGGGTTTCTGCCATTCATTGAATTTGCCATCTGGAATCTCAGTTCTTTGAAAAGCAAGTATTACCAAAAAAAAAGGAAAAAGAAAAAGAAAAAGTTAAGTTCTTTTTTTGAAAATATTTACACAACAGAAAACCTAATAGGCTAACTTGTACCCACAACAGCCTCCTCCTTCAGTAAGAACAAAACTGAGGGTCCCAGATTCAACTTTTGACTAAGCCTACAAATGTACATTTTCAGTCTTTAGACACAGGAGATTTAGACTCGGTGACCCTAGATTTGCTTTTAGAATATTAAGAGTTAAAGATGCATCTCCCTCCAGTTTCAAGTAACTAAGGATTAACTAATACCTAACTCATAACAAAACAATATCAAGAGATTTCCTCCAATGAGTTAAGAACACAACGTTCTCTCCCTCCCTGCCTGAATCCAAATTCAAAATGCTAGAACTGAAGCCCCAGAATACATTTTGGGGAACCTCACTCCCACTCCGTTCGCTTCCACCAAGTTATATAAACGTAAAGACTGTTCACCATGAGCATAAGGGACACGTCTGTTGTCAACAAAGGCGTAGGACTTGGATTTTCCCCGCTAAAACCACTGAGTACACGGACACCGAACACACAGTTCTTTAAACCACCGCGGTGAGTAGTTATTCGAAAGAGCCAAAGAAGCCAACAAATAGCCCGTTTTAAAAGAGAGAGTGAGAAAGTGACAAGAGCAGACACGGCAAGGAGAGAGTTCACTTCTTTCGCTCCGCGCCTCCAGTCTCACCAGGGAGGGGAGGAGGTGGTGGGAGAAATCCAAAGCTTTGTTTCAGGACGTCTGTGCCTCTATCCTGCTCAGGCCCCCAGCCTGACACTCTCGGATCTCAGCTGGCGGAAGAAGGTGGACGGAGAGAGGACAAAGTATGTCCTGCTCGTCCAGCGCCCGCAGCCCGTCAGCCTGGGACACACAGCGATCCGCGCCCAGTGGACGCGCCTCCCCGCCGTCCGAACACCAGCCGCCAGCTTCGTCTACTCGCTGTGTCCTGCCCCCACCCCACCCCCCCCCC
>NW_006159649.1:2513496-2527193 GCF_000334495.1 Tupaia belangeri chinensis
GCCGGGTTTCCCCTCTTTAAATCCCCCACTTCGACCTGGACGCCGGCGCCCGCTTCAGCTGGAAGCCGGGACTGTCCCCTCTTCCTCACCGGCCCGCGCCTGACTGCCCAAGGCCCCCAGGCCGGAAAGAAGCGTCAAGCCTCCCCAGCGCCCCTTCCTTCCTTGCCTCTCCGCGCCGTAGCTGTCCAAAGACACGCGTGTGCGCGGGTCCGGCGCTATGCACACGCAGCCCAGGGTGCGTGGGGAGCCCGCGCGGGGAGTGTGTGATCGCCGTAATAGCACCGTCCGGAGAAACGAGCACTCCAGAGCGCAGGCCACCAAGATGTTGGAAACGCAACAATTACCGTCCAGATAAATCCACACCCGCTCTGCCTCCCGCCCGATTCTCCGGGAGGCCACGGGACGCCGCAGCAGCGCTCGCTGGAGGAGGAGACCACTCGCTGGATACCCCACCCCTGCAACATACACAGAGACCCAGGCGCGGGGCGGGGCTGGGGCGGGGCCTCGGGGCCAGGGGCCCGCGCGCCCGCACACTGCCCGACAGCAGGTGAAGCCAATGGACAGAAGGTGCCCGTCCTCCTCGCGCTGCCACCCGGTCCACGTCCTCCACAGTATACAATGGCCCCAAAGGAAGGCCGGCCCGTCACGTCCCAAAGGGATTGGGGTTGGAGGGAAAGGAGGGGCCTGGACGCACCCGGGAACATAAGTAGGAAAGGGAAAGAAAATGGAAGAGATGCAAGGCACCCGAGAGCTAACCAATAAGGGGTGGGCAGGTGGGTGTGAGCATTGGAAACTGGAGCCAAAGCAGACCGGGGCTAAAAGGCGGGACTTCCTGCTCGGTTCACCTCCCTAGTCTTTTGTTTCATAGCAACAGAGTAGTGGCTGGGAGGGTGTTGCTTCTCCACTCTGGGCGGGTCTGAGGCTTAAGAAATTCATCTCCCTAGGGCTGCCAAACTCTTCCACCCAGGACAGCAGCCAAATAGGTCTAAGACATCGCTTCTTGGCTGTCATCAAAGAGCAGCTGTCACCAAGCATCTAAGATGAAGTATCAACCTCGCACGGAGTGGGCTGAGGGTAACACCTGCTTGCCAACTAAAACTTCCTAAATTTCTGAGTGTTTCCCTTTTACTGTTAGTTCTAGAGGGACTGCCAATCAAGCAGGCTGATGACAAAGCAAATAACAGACAAGGTTGGCCAAATAATGTCTGTTAATCATGCCAGACCTGTGAAGCACCTGATGATGGGAATTGCGTTGTACCTATTTATTCAGCACAAGTTTCTGCAGAAGTGGCAAAAGAGGAATAGCTTTTCAGTTTTGTCTGAATCACCTTTACATGGGTTTCTCTCAGTTTTAAGAACGACCTTATTGTACTTGCCATTCTCTCCCATTTACAATCTCTTTTTTTGTAGTTCCATCCTTTCAAGGCTCACATCTGACTAATCTTAAAAGAAAAAAAAAAAGCTACTATGCTGGGACCCGTCTTTTAACAAGATCATAGACGCCTTCCATTTCTTTCCATTTACTTCAGCTCTATCACAATTCAGTCACTAACTCCTCTGGATTCTCTTATTTGGAACTTTCTATTACAGTTGATAGTGCCACATATACTTTACACCTTGGGCTTCTCAGGTGTCATGATGTTTTCCATCATTTTTTGGGAAAAAAGTTTCTAATCGTTCTCTAACCAGTTAACCTGATAAAATGTTTCTCAATTGTTCAGGCCTGCACATAACCATTTTAATATCATGATTGTAATTGTGAAGGATTCTGCGTTGTTATAAATATGCTTTCACTCTACAGCTCTAGTTTCAGATGGTTAAAATTTTGATTTGACAAAAACAGACAAAACGTGTACTTTGCAACCATTCAGGTAACAAAATGTGGTTCTGGAAGTAATTTTCTTTATTTTCCATTATTTCTATGCCAGTAATTAAAGAATACTTTCTTCTTTCCACGTTGCACTTCTCTACAAAAGGCTAGCCTCTCTGTATCTACTCCACCTCTCAGCATCTCCCTTACTCATAGTAACAGTAGCCACATTTACTATGCAAAGACTGAAAGAGAAAAACTTACTGGGGCATCTTTACAATAATTTTTAAAAATTCAAAACTATGTATGAAGGATTTTCCACTTATAGAAAAACCTGGCTTAAGGGACATTCTAATGAAGCATATTACTCATATTCATATCTGAATAATGCAGAATAAGTAAACGACTTGTTAGAGCATGATGTGCCGTTCCTTTTGTGTTACGTCTTATAACTGAAGGAAAAGACTGACTGAGAAAATGGAGCCGTC
Organism: Tupaia belangeri chinensis; assembly: GCF_000334495.1. Lineage (NCBI taxonomy): Eukaryota > Metazoa > Chordata > Mammalia > Scandentia > Tupaiidae > Tupaia > Tupaia belangeri. Next base: position 2,515,795 of record NW_006159649.1, read on the forward strand.
TATGGTGTCAAGCATATCATGTCAATAGAAATAGCAAGTTTAATGGCATATGGTTTTACATGTGTGTGTCTATGTATATGAGATACATAGACATGTATATATTATCCGGAAATTATAGCTTCACTTACAACTAGCTATTTATCAAAGATCTCTACAGTCCAGGTAAGTTCTGGTGTGGCAGGGGTGCTAGTTGAGCTCAAAGTAAAATTCAGGTTTGATTATATTTGATGAGCCAGAGAGGCAGAGGGGCACAGCTCACTCCCATCCCATCCTCCCAACTGCTGGCATGAGTTAATGTGCAGAGAAGAATAACGACCTATTGGGGTAAAACTTTATCCTCTGGGTGCCTCCAATGGAAGTATAAGAGGCAGTGCACGATGCATGACTGAATGATGGGTCTATAAATAAGAGCATAAGAAATGTTTCACGAGACACGTTGTGATACTCAGAGCATAAGCAGCAGTACTTCAAGCTGACAGAGTTGGCTGGAGAAATAGTCTAATTTCTGCAGAGCAAGTCCGTCTCTGGGATGGTGCACTTGCAAGTGAATGGAAATGAATCATTTGGCAGTGTGGGGATTTATAACCTAGAGAGTGTTTATATGGCCTCCTACAGGAAAACAGTATTCTAGAAAGTCCTGCCATGATGCACAGTGGTAAGACTCCTACCTAAAAGGTTTTCCAGGTAAATACCCAGGCAGCCAGTAAATGAATATATGGGCAAGCTGGCCAAAGCACATGTAAAATCACTTTCCTAGGAATTCCAGAAAAGACTGGGAAACATTGTGGAGAATGTGCTTAAATTTTTTGTAAAGGCAGCTAAGAACTGGAATTTAAACATTGCTGTCTGTTGTAACATGTGTATCAATAGGCTGATAAGATTTGGAAAAGCCCAGATTATAACTTTGTCTCATAAGAGATGACTTTATTTTTAAGAAGACAATTATTGGGGAAAACATTTGGAATCTTGTCATTTGGCTTATTGTTTTTCTTTGCTTTTATCTGCTTTCTCAGAATTCACATATGACCCCTGTGATATTAGACATACATTAACTAAATAACAGAGGCCTCTCATAATCTATATGACCCATAATAGCTCACAAAATGTTGTTGAATGAACTGTTCAAAGGTATTACATTGGAAATACCATCTATTCTTTGTTTCTGCACAATGGTTAATTTACTTAATTTCAATTCCAAGCTAGGTGTTACTTCTGCTATCTGGTGGTTTTCAATTCCCATCCTAACATAAAAACAGAATACCACAGGGCCAACAGTGGTGCCGTGGTTAAGGCACTGGACTCCCACATAGTTTACCATGGTTTGAGTCCCAGACCCAGTAGCTTGAATGACACCAGACATGTGTGCTTGTGTGCCCAAAATCCCAAGAGGAGAATGGAGGGAAAAGGATTACAGCATGGCCATGTCCTGGGTGGGTGGGGGGGAGGGGGGCGTGATTTCTCACTTTCTCTCTGTCTCTCTGGTGAGCACATGCACCCTACAGCAAAAATCTCTCTTAAAAAATAAAAGTGCCAGAACTGAAAATGCTAATCTCCCAAGAGACTGTAAAAGAAATTCATAGGTTAGAGAAAAATAAGAGCAACATGATTTAGTCATATTTAGGCTTAAGAAAGTCATTTCTTATTAAAAGGAATAGTTTCCATCTATCCCAGCAATACTACTGATAATGCCTGATAATGCCGACCCATAGGTTTATCAGATATAACTAGACTTTCAGTCCTAGTTTGGGCTCAACTGGATATTTTACTTAACAATGACAAGACAAGTAACAATGACTTAAGCAAGGTAGAACCCTCCTAATCTCTAAAGGTGGTAATTACAGGTAGAAGCGATGACTCCACAGTTTCCTCAAGGAACCACGATCCTATCTTTCTTCTGTACTACTCCAACACCTAGCTTCCTGTGCTTAATCGTTACCTCTTGGTCTATGACGGCAATCGTATGCCAACCATCACTGTTGATCCTCAGGTTAACAGTTACGTACAAAGGCAGAGAACACATACATCTTCCCGTTGAGTCTGTTTCTTTACACCATTTTCAGAAAAGTCCTGAAAATATTTATCTTAATTAGCAGTGTGCTTTTTTATTGTAGAAAACAATATAACTTCTAAAAATGCAGGCTTTGTTTCTAAAAGAAAAGGGTAAATAGATGTCACAGCAAGAAATTGCTAAATCCTACCACAAAGAACATATTCTAAGAATTGAACTTAGCATTCATCATTTACTACTTGAAAAAAACAAACAAAAAGAAACATGAGATCCCAATGTATGCAGGTATATGAGATAATGAAAATTCAGGACACTCAACCGAAATTCAGACATGAACAAGGAGTCTTCAGTAAGTGAATGGATGGGCTGTCTGCATAGCACAGAAGTTAAGTGCTGTTCGCTGGGAACCTGAGCCCACATAGACAGCCGCAGTTCTAGTCCCTGCCCCAGCTGCTCGAAAAAACACGCCAGACACTTGTGAGTACATACTCCAAATCCTGACAGGATGGAAAAATGGAGGCAAAAGGGTTGTGACATGATTACTCCCCACTGCAAGTGTCCTCTCTTTCTCTCTCTATCACATGCCCTCTAGCAATTAAAAAAAAAGTTGTGAAAATGTGTAGTATTAAAAAACATGCATGGATTTTTAAAAAATTATTTTATTTAACTTTATTTATTTTAATTTGACCAGAGGGAGACAAAGAGAGAGAGAGAGAGAAAGTGAGAAGGCAAGCTACTAGGTCTGGGAATCAAACCATGGTTGACCATGTGGGAGTCCAGCACCCCCATTTAATCACCATGCTACCTGCTGGCCCCAAAACTATGCATGGATTTTAAAATTTAATAAACTTGCTCTGTAAGCCCATTTTTAAATAAAATTTTTAAAGTCCCTTTATGTAAGTGTGTGTATGTGTTTGTATGTATATGTATGTGTGTTTGTATATATAAAATCATAACATCATTCCCTTAGCTATATTTATTAAAAGTTACAATTATTTCCTTAGCAAGCAGAAATTAGCATCTGCTTACTAGAAACATGTAGCCTTTAAGGTTACTGTGTGTAGTTATGTCTAGTAAATGATATACAACTTGTTACAGCACGTATGCTCAGTAATCACGCACTATCAATGAATAAGTTACAAAATAGGGAAAATCAAGTAAATGGCTTCTTCAATTGATTGCCACCAAAGGGTTGATTTCAGATCAAACAGTTACCTATCTAAAAATAAATGCCTTAAAAATCACATCTTGGTGAGTTTTTCCTCCAGACAACTGATTTCCAGGTCATCTCTTTTACAATGATGATTTGATATTGTTCTTTCTAACAAACAAGATCGGTAACAAAGTGCTAAGTATAGTACTTCGGAACTTGGAACGAATTTCCTCCTTGAACCCGGTTCCGTATCATTCATACCCCCATGACATTCCTAATCTTTCATAGCACATTTTTTGTTTCCCTAGCATGCCTTCATTCAGACAAATACGGACAGTTTTCTTTTCCCTTAAGAGTATAAGTGAAGCACGTAAAATATGAACCTGCCCCAGTTGTTCCTATGTAGGTGCCATTTGTTTTTATTTGTATGAATACAATATCAAATTCTTTTTTTTATGTTTCAAAATAAAATATAAATTTAGAATGTTTAAGGCTGAAGAGGATCTTGGTACTAATGGCATCCCTCAGTTTGGCACATCTGGAAAAGGAAAGATTGGTAATAAACTCCAATTCACAAGAACTGGCCTGTTGTCAGTGATTCTTAAAAATCTCAGAAGCAACATTTTTCACCCCTAGAGTACTTCATAAAAAATGGAATCATAGGTAATTGTGAACAATAACTATTTACTTAAGGCTTCAAAAAGTCAAAGACTTACGTTTTTAAATAATAAAAGGCAACAAAAAATATAGGTAACAAATAAAAATTGACAGGCCATTCATTTATAGGATAAAAACATATACTTATGAGAGAAATTGACTGCTAATTAGACTAATACTAACCTGGATCTATTATATATTCATTTTTACCCCAATAAGCTAAATTAAGAGCAGAAAAGTCCAAATAAGTGTATAAATTGGTAGAAGCAAATAACCTACAAGTGTAACTCTAAGAATATTAACAGAGATTCAATGTAGTCTAAAGCTATAGAAAGTCTTCCCTATGGGTTTGACATCCTCAATGCACAAAATCATCATTATCTATTTTAAATGTGACTAATATAGAAAAAAATCTATTAATCATCTATCCTTATTGTATCAGCTATGATTTCTAACTGCGCTTTAAGTCATTTATTTAATAAATCTTTTTTGAGCCTATCCCCCATGCCAACCATTGTGGTAGACAGCAGAAACACAAAGATGATTGATCACCAGTCACTGTTCTGCAGAGAAAGTAGGTACATACACAGACTGTGACAAACTCAAGTGGTGGAAGCAGTGATTTCTTTTTCTTTTTTTTTTTTGGAGAGTTTTTTGCTATAGGGTGCATGCGCTCCCCAGAAAGACAAAGAGACAGAAAGCGAGAAATCATCCCCCAGGGGACATCACCACACCACAATCTCTTCTTCTCCATTTCTTCTTCATTCCCCTCTCGGGATCTTGGGCATGAATGCAAACGTACCTGGCTTGAGTTTAAATCACTGGGTCCAAGACTCGAACTACGGTCGACTACATGGGAGTCCAACAACATAGCTATTACGCCAACTGCGGGTCCCATGGAAGTGGTGATTCCTGTAGGTAGAATTTCTTATAAAAAAAAATTAGGAAAGGCACCTAACTTGGTTTAGAAAAATTACTACACCAAGATATATAAAATAAAAAGGAGTGGGACCAGCAGTTAGCATAATGGCTATGTTGCTGGACTCCCGTGTTGTCAACTGAGATTCGAGTTCCGGACCTGGTGGCTTAAAACTCATGCCGGGCGCGTGAACTTGCGTGCCCAAGTTCCCGAGAGGAGAATGGAGGAGAAGGGATTGCTGTGTGGCCATCCCCCCTGCGGGGCGATTTCTTGCTTTCTGTCTCTCTGTTTCTCTCTGTCTGATGAGTGCATGGGCCCTATAGCAAAAACCTCCCCAATAAATAAATAAAAGTAAAAATAAATAGGAGTAACAGTTAATCACAAGAGAGTCATTGTATTCAGAGGAAATTCACGAACAAGGGCATAAGAGATAGAAAACATCTAAGTACTACCAAAGAAGGAACAGTTGCATTTTGTGACTGGCAGAGAATGACAAACAGGTCAAAAGTGTCAGGAAATGAGTACATTAAAATAAGACCCTATGTGACCAAATAAAGAACTTGCATTTGGATTTGATCCTTTTTCTTTTTTTTCTCTCTTTTTCTTTCATCTTTCTTCTTTCTTTCTTTCTTTCTTTCTTTCTTCTTTCTTTCTTTCTTTCTTGCTTTCTTTCCTTTCTTTCTTTCCTTTCTTTCTTTTCTTTCTTTCTTTTCTTTCTTTTCTTTCTTCTTTCTCTTTCTTTCTCTTCCTCTTCCTCTTTCTTCTCTTTCTTCTCTTTCTCTCTCTTTTTTTAATGGGAAGTCCCTGGAGGATTTTAAGTCAGGGAAGACTATATAGGATTAGGAGAGGCAAGGGAGACGACATTCTTAATGTTTACATTTGAGTAGGTTCCCCCAATGGTCATACAAATAATAAATTAGAGGGGGATAAAAATGAAAGCAGAGTGACCAAGCGGATTATGCGTTGAGATGAAGAGAACCTGGAATGCGCTCACTATACTGGAGGTAAAAATCAAGGGACATATTTGAGAATTTCTTAGTTTACTTATTTATTTCTTCCATGAGAAAGAGACAGACAGAGGTGGAGAGACAGAGAAGTGTCTCCAAGAGGGTCTTCAAGCCGAGATCCACCTTTAGTCCCAGCTAGTCTGGATCAAGGCATTGCATGTACTCGAACGTTCTCAGATTCGGGTTATGAGCCCAGGAATCTCTCCCCACCTGAGCCCAGCTGTCCTACCACTGTGCCACCACCTGGTCCCTGATCTAAGATTGTAAAGTTTTCCAAGTGATCCTAGTTAGCTGAGGCAGAGAACCACTTATTGGTTAACTGTGTAGTCATGAATAATTACAGGAATATGAGATGTGCAGAAAATGGAGGACTCAAGAATAACTGCCAATATCCTATCCTTAGTCTATATGTAAAATACAGCCTCAGCAACTAGCATAGGCAATATTAAGGGGCATTCTGTCTAGAGGAAAGAGAGAATAAGTTCAATTTTGAAAACAGACAATTTAAGGCACCTCTGGAATAAGCAGATGTGTATTTAATTTGGTGATTAAATATGTAAAATCATAGCTTTGGCAACCCTAACAACTGCATTACACCTAAAATTTTTGAAATCTTAAAGGGAGATTATATTTGATAGCAAGGGCATTACTGTCAGAGTTGAACCCTCAGTGTCAACATTCAGAAAAAAAGTAGAGGAAAAGAAACCACAAAACATCAAAAGATAGCATAGAAAAATCACAAAAGAAATCAATTCTGTGAGGTATACTAGAAACTAAGGGAGAATAGCATTTTCTTTTTTGTTTTTGTTTAATCTCTTCATGTGTAATTTTTTTATTTTATTTTTTTTAGTTTTTATTATCATCATAATCTTCTTTATATTACATTGGATCACATATAATTTTACAGTGTATTACATTGTTTTTTCAAAAGGAAATGCCATGCATGTCAGTCAGTACAGAGACATTAATCTCCCCACTTCAACATTCAATATCTTTTTTATGTTTTCCCCAATCATTATTTTTATTATTCTAATTATTTTTTAAAACAGTCAATCGCTATTTCTCATTTTGCTTGTAAAAATACTTTGACCATCATGAAATACTTCTCAGATCAATCCCGTTGAGAATACTATACATGTCATCATCAACAGTTAATAAGCCCTATCTGTTTCTCACTAACGTCCTGCCTCTCTATTGTTCTTTTGCTATCTTTCTCTATCCTCTCCTCTTCACTTCCCCCATTCCACACTGTCCTATTCTCATTAAGTACCTTCATTGCTTTTATGTCCTCCAATTTTTTGGTCTCTATCATAGAGTGCGGATAGTCGGTATATATTGAGTGGATACATACAATATCTTTCTTTCATAGCCTGGCTTACTTCACTCAGCAATAGATCCTCCATATCTGACCATTTTCTATCAAATGCCAGGGTCTTGTTATTTTTTTGAAGCAAGTTTCAAGTTCAGAAGATAGATGCAATTTTTTTTTCCTGAGAGAGGGATTTTTGCTATAGGGCACATACACACACTGGAGAAAGACAGAGAGGTAGAAACAGAGACAGAGAGACAGCAAGAAATCACCCCCCACCCAGACGTGATGGCCATGCCACAATCCCTTCTCCTCCATTCCCATTATCCTCTCAGGATTTTGGGCATGCATGGACATGCACCCTACATGAGTTTCAAGTGGACAGATCACAGTCAACTACATGGGAGTGCAGCAACATAACCATTACTCCATCTTCTGCTCCCAAGAAATGCAATTTTTAGAAGACTGCAAAAACACCCATAGGAGTTAGCAACTGAGAGATCGTTTATGACCTGTGTGGGAACGTTATCAACTGAAGAGTGGGTCAAAAAGGATGGAAAACAATGAAATGACAAGTAGAGATTAGATTTAAAAAAAAAAAAATCCTTATATGCCTGGAGAAAAGGATTTATATGATACCTATACATAAATGTAAGGCAGATGGGGTGGGGGAGAACAAAATTCTGGAATGAGAGAAATGTAAGCATGAATATATATCTAAAAAGAGCATCTCATCCTGTGAAAGCATTTAAAATGGAGACTTATAAGAACAAAAAAGGAGAAACATGAATATAAATGTAGGTTCAAATATATTTCTAGTGTTGCAAAAAGGTTGAGGGCGATCATGCTTGATGTTTTCCAATTCTGCTAGACAAAGTTGAGGACAAAATTCTGTCAATTGGAGGGCACGTACCTAAGAATAGGGACTGGTTTGAGTTGAAGGTAAAGGAAAACTACAAATAAGAGAAAAGACTGAAAATCTGTTACACAGGCACAGAAGAATATGGGACCAAGAATTGGATAGTGGTGCTAATCCGGAAGATTTAGTAAATTTCTCTCTTCAGGTACTAGGGAAGGAAAACTGTGGCTTCCAGAAGGTTTGAATTCCCACTCAGCAGGTGTTGCAGAAACAAAGAACAATAGAGATCAAGAGGTATGGCGAGAGAATATTTCAGAAGATCAAGATGGGTCAGAAAGGGAAAGTACATAAAAAAAAACAATTCAAAACAGACAGGTGGAATTACATAACATTAAGGAGTTCCTGCACAGCAAAGGGCACCATAATGAGTGTGAATCTACAATCCTCAGGATGGGAGAGAATTTTTGTTAACTGTGTCTCAGATAAGACACTGATAATCAGAATACACAGAGAGCTCAAGTGGCTTACTCGGAAGAAAAAGATTAAGCCAATTAAAAGATGGGAAAATGAATTTAATAAGCAACTCTCTTAGGAAGACATATGAACAGCCAAAAGGCATATGAAGAAATTCTCAACATCCCTCATCATAAGGGAGATGCAGATCAAAACCACAATGAGATATCGCCTAACCCCAGTCAGAATGGCGAAGATGAAAAAAAAAAAAGATAATTGCTGGAGGAAATGTGATGAAAGGGGAACACTCCTATAGTGTTGGTGGGATTGTAAATTGGTCTGGCAACTGTGGAGAACAGTATGGAGATTTCTCATAGACCTTCAAATAGAACTACCAAATGATACAGCAGTTCCACTCTTGGGTATCTACCCAAAGGTCAGGAGAGCACTAAGTCGGAAAAGTACTTGCACATCTATGTTCATTGCAGCCTTATTCACGACTGCTAAGACATGGAAGCACCCCAAATGTCCACAAACAGATGAATGGATTGAAAAAGTGTGTCATGGAATACTACTCAGCTATAAAAAAGCAAGACCCTGGAATCTGATAGAAAGTGGGTGAATACGGAGGATCTGTTGCTAAGTGAAGCAAGTCAGGCTATGAAAGGAGACATTGTTTGTCTCCACTTAATATACTGACTGTCCATATTCCATGCTAGAGACTGAAAAACTAGAGGACATAAAAGCATTAAAAATTGTTATGGACACTAGAGACAAAGTGGAACGAGTGTGGGAGGGGAAGAGTGCAGGAAAGGAAATTTGGGGGAAAAAATAGAGAGGTAAGAAATTTGTGGGACACAGATATGGTTTATTATCTGTTGATGAAGACATGTATAGAATTCTCAACTGGGCTGGACTGAGGTGTATATTATGCTGGGTCAAGCGTCTTTACAATCTAAATGATTTACAGTGATTAAATGTGTAAATACTAATAAAAAATAAAATAAAAAAAAGAAAAAGAGTTTTCTGTTTTCAACTACCAGAAAAGTCATGTCAGAATAATCTAACCCTCAAAATAAAAGATTTCATTGATCATGTATGTGTGTATGCATACAAGTATATGTGAAAATTTTTACATAGTTATGTACAGTATTTTACATAATCAATAATGCTTTTATGTATAATCTATGTATAGTTAGATATATTTAAAGCAAACTAGAAAGTCCCCAACCCTAAAGATGCCCCAGATAACAGTGCTTAATTTTGCTTCTGTACAAATGCTTGCGCAAGGTAACTCTTTACCCTAGTCATCTCCCCCTCCTCAACGGAACGGTTATTGCTCCTGCCATGTCAACCCAAACGTGGTTTTTGCCTTTACAAGACCCCATCTCCCTACACTCAGGGCTGCAGGGTTTCCGAGAGACGTGAGTCCCCCCCATGCACTGCCAGGTTAATCAATAAAGACTCCAATAATTTGTCTGTGTCTGGATGTCCTCTTGTTTCTCACTGATTTAGACTGTAACATGGTAACAATAGTGAAATATGAAATAAAATACTCCATAATAATTAATTATTGATTTAAATGATTTTTAATAACATATTTTTAAGAAAATAACAAAGGGTTGGCAGGTGGCATAGTGGTTAAGGTGCTGGACTCCCACATATTAAACCACAGTTTGAGTCGCAGACCTGGCAGCTTGCTTTCTCATTTTTTTTCTCTCTCTCTCACTCTCTGGTCAAATTAAAATAAATAAATAAATAAAGTTAAATAAAATAATTATTTTTAAAAAAGAACAAAGGGGGACCAGCAGTTGGTGTAATGACTATGTTGCTGGACTCCCAGGTAGTCGACCATGGTTCAAGCCCCAGACTTCCATCTTAAACTCTCATGGACATGTGTGTATGCGTGCCTGCATGCCCAAGATCCCGAGAAGAGAATGGAGGAGAAGGGATTGCAGTGTGGCCATCCCCCCTGGGGGGTGATTTCTTGCTTTTCGTCTCTCTGGTGAGCTCATGCTTCCTATAGCAAGAACCTCTCTTAAAAAAAAAACAAAACAAAAAACAAACAAACAAAAAAACCAGAAGGAAAGATTAAAAAACTATTTAATGCTATAGCAAGAACCTCTCTTAAAAAAACAAAAAACAAACAAACAAAAAAAAAACAGAAGGAAAGATTAAAAAACTATTTAATGCTCTTTAATGTTTATAAACATGAGTTGCACCACAACAAGAGAGAAGTTGAAAAGAAATAATTAGGAGGATATTCTCGTTAATCCATTTTTATATTATTTTTCTTTTTTAATTGCCAGAGGGTGTGCTCACCAGAGACAGAAAGAGAGATACAGAGAAAGAGAGGGAGAAAGCACGCCCCATGGTAGACGGTCATGCCACAGGCCCTCTTCCTCCATTTTCCCATCCTGTTGAGATATTGGGTAAATATGTACTTGTGCTGGGTGAGGATTCGAAGTGCACCCAGACACGCGCAAGTCAGCTCTCTTAACCATTAAGCTAGGGAGAGCCCTGTCCATTTGTATATTCTAACCAGTAACATTTGTGTGTGCCCTTTCCCGCTGTGTAAAATGGTAATAACTTAGAGAAGACAGTTATCTTCCGAAATATCATTCAATAATGACACACAGAAGACAACATCCTGGACTATTCCATGTCTTCCGATGTGCCATTTTAATTCTTAATCAGTGAATAAAAGATACATATTCCCTAGTGCGATGTATTTCCATTGTTTATGTTTGTGAATGCTGCATATTGAGGTATGGAAAAGGGTACTTTCAAGTCCCAACTGGCTCAAACTATGATCTAATTGAATGTATTTACTAATGAATAAAAAACAAAAGGACCAATGTTAAGTCCATCGCAAGTGACTCTTATTTCTGTCCACTCGCTGTCAGGATCTCCCACCAGGTATTTCAACAGACAACGTGATTTGTGGACTAGATCTTGAAGTCTTTAAAATTAGGTCTGAATCTGAGCCTAACAGGAAATACCTGCTCATTTTTCAGCCGTTTCCCTTTTCAGC
>NW_006159649.1:2527356-2570366 GCF_000334495.1 Tupaia belangeri chinensis
CCTAATGTCAGCCCCTCCGCAGTTCATGTGAACACACATACTTTTACGTGGTTCATCTGATCAAACCTGCTTTACTTAGCAAGTCCACCTGCTTTACTTGCAGACCACCTAGTTCCCTGTGCTCTTTAACGTCAGAGCTCACCCACTGAACACATTGTACTCAGATTGTATCCAATTTATTCAAGCAAACTTATTTTGCTTCCCCTTTCCCATTTCCCAATTTGTTGAAAAATTATGACAAATTTTCTCACATAGACAGGTATGTGGAGTTTAATGTGTTATTTTCCCTAAATGGTTACTTTATATTTCAGGATAATACAACATCTTTGTTGAGTAGTGTTTTATGCTAGTGTCAGGCTTGGATAGGAGGAGATGAGTTTCATTATAAGCACCACAACCCAGTTAAACACCTCTAAACACCTCCCGACAGGAAATTACTTAGTACACCTGTATCGTTTTTTTTTCCTTGTCATGTCTTTTTGTTTTGCCTGCTGTCTAGAAGAGAATAACTGTTGACATGTTGAAAAGAAAGACCAAGAAGACTTCACATTGCCATTTAAATCTTTTATGTTAATAAAGTAACTGATATACTTTTAAAATACAATTTCATGACGAGCAGCAATAATGGGAGGGAGTACGAGGTCAGAAAATACATGCAGTTTATGTTTTTCATGTAATGGAAGGACTACTCCCATGAATAACATTTACCTATGAAGTAAAGATCAAAGCTTTTCTTATCAGTTCAGTTGCATCTGAATATGAAAGAAAATGAATTTGGACCTAAAACGAAGAATTTTGGAAGGTGGATTTGGGAAGGGACTGAGGTGAGGAAAACAATTGTTTTCTTACTTTTGTCCTTCCCTCTATGCCTGCTCTCTAGACGACCTCTTCAATTTTATCATTTTATTCTCACAGGTCACAAGAAAATTGCTGGGAAGGCAATCAGAATTGTGAGCATTGATTTTTGTTAAATGTATATAAAAAGATAACTGAGAGGATTTTCTGGGTTGAATGTCAACAGCAGAGACAGAGAGAGACTTAACTATTACCTACTTGAGTTAATTTCCTAAAGAAACATTACAAAAATGATTGATAGAAATAAAAGTGGAAAATAACCACTTTAATTCTTCTCAGTTGCTAAATCTCTTGAGAATCCTGTTTGTTCATTTTCAGTAACATGTCCACCCCCCCCAAAAAAAAAGAGCAAAAGAAACACTGCTCAGTACCTTTTTCTCATGAACTCCCTTACTTGATTTTTAAAGCCTGAAACAATTCTACTGTTGTATCAAAGTACATTTAAAGAACAACCAGAGTGTCTTTGCTTTGGGTCAGGTGCAAGGTAGTTCTTGCATGAAATTGGTTATTTCTAGGCAGAGTTAAAAATAACAGTTTGAGATGCTACCCTGACTCTTCCAACTTCCAAACAAGCTTCTTTTCTAAATTCCTTTGTGGATAGCTTTCTCTCTGTGTCTTTGGGTTTAAAGTGCCTGATAGAAGCATTTCCTCCCACCTAAGGATATTGATACACCACATGCTCTTTCTGGATCTAATGTAGGGAATAAATGTTGTCTGGGAATTGTGAAACAAATGCACAGCCATGCTGTTGATTTTTTAAGAAAATGAGCAGGGCTACATTATGTATTTTGAGTTTCTCATACACACTGTAAATTGAGTACTCTATTCAACATATGTATAGCAAATATATACTTGCAGTACCTACTGTAAAAGTAAAAAGGAAATAAGTATTTAGCTTGGGCAAGAGAGGTAAGGAAATACCCCATAGAGAAAGTAAGCTGGACTTTCAAGGATATTAAGGAAAAGAAATATATATTCAGAGGTGGAGGTTAAAAGTTGGGAGGTATGGGAACCAGCAGTTAGCGTAATGGCTATGTCGCTGGACTCCCACGTAGTCGGCCGCGGTTCGTGTCCCGGACCCGGTGGCTTAAGACTCACGCCGGGCGCGTGTGCGTGCGTGCCCAAGATCCCGAGAGGAGAATGGAGGAGAAGGGATTGCGGCGTGACCATCCCCCCTGGGGGGTGATTTCTCGCTTTCTGTCTCTATGTCTCTCTCTGTCTGTCTGGCGAGCGCACGCGCCCTACAGTGAAAATCTCTCAAAAAAAAAAAAAAAAGTTGGGAGGTATAATGTTCAGACAGTACAACAAATACTCAAGCCTAGTTATTGCCCTGAAATAAGTTGGAGGATTTATATTGGAGAAATTTAAAGTATAGAATTATGCCATAACTCTAGCCATGTAAAGAATTAAAATGATGGACATTAGACCACTTTTTAAAGAAGGATCATTATTCAATCGAATGTGGCTTAAAATAGATGTAAAAAAGTAACATATTTGTCAACATACATATTTGATAACGATAGGGATGTAAAGAAGGAGAATAGACTTGGGCCTTATAAAGAGTTTATTTTTATACACCTTGATTTCAGACCAATATTATGTCATAAAGAGGTCACTTCCGTGGAAATTCATTGCCTTCTTCTATGTCACCATATCTATTTTTATCTGGCTAAATAGTTATCAGTGATAGATGGGGAAATAACTACAGCCCCGCTTTTAAAAATAATAGCCTTTGCTTAAGCATACTAAGATTTTTTTTTCTTTCTTTCTTTTTTTTTTTTGGAGAGGTTTTTGCTATAGGGCACGTGCACTCGCCAGGCAGACAGAGAGAGACAGAGAGACAGAAAGCGAGAAATCACCCCCCAGGGGGGATGGCCACGCCACAATCCCTTCTCCTCCATTCTCCTCTCTGGATCTTGGGCACGCACACACACATGACGGGCGTGAGTTTAAGCCACCGGGTCCGGGACTCGAACCGCAGTTGACTACGTGGGAGTAGTGACATAGCCATTACGCTAACTGCTGGTCCCAAGCATACTAAGATTATTGCACTCCCATTGAGGCACTTCTGAATGTGAGAAAAAAAGTTCTTTCTGACAAAAAGCCAGAGTCTACATATTTAGAGATAGTTCAGTGAACTCAATTCTTAGACACAGGGCCATGAAGAAAAACATAACCGTCCTTTTGTTGAAAGCTCTTCACGTTAAGTTAATATGACATCGTAGAGTTCCCTGAACCCTCTATTCTTTAGTATAAATTATATTCATTTATTCAACCAGTCTTAAAGTTATTTGCTTTCTATACCTTCATTTTATGGTGTTTCTTCTCTGACAATAATTCAACTTGTTTGTATTGCTTAGATTTGATTTTGAATATGAATACTGATGTTGATATCATCTCATTCCAGAGCATCTTTGGACGTGGTCATTTTACACATTGTAAGTCTACTGAGGAAGCCTACTATATTATCAGTGTAGTCGATTGGCTCATTTTCTTGTTTAAGCCCAAGTATATTCAATCCAAAAGGTTACTCAGTTATGTTTTAACTCATTCTGTTGATTGATTAAATAAAGTTATGAATTATGATATTATCATGACCCATCAGTTAAAATGTACACACATAAATACTTACGCACAAACTCTAATGATAGGTAGAACCATTTACCACAGTATCAGACCCAAATCTAAGAATAAAAAGCTTCAAATCCATTTCAGATCATTTCTCTTGCTGATTGAACTCAACATTTATGTAATGTAAGCCATTAGATGACATTTAGCTAATGCCTGAAATGAGTAAGCCTATTAAGAATGGCTCAACAATTTATTTTATTTATTTATTTTTTGTGGTGTCATTAGGGGTTAAGCTTTAATAAG
The DNA here is from genome assembly GCF_000334495.1 of Tupaia belangeri chinensis. NCBI lineage: Eukaryota > Metazoa > Chordata > Mammalia > Scandentia > Tupaiidae > Tupaia > Tupaia belangeri. Next base: position 2,531,086 of record NW_006159649.1, read on the forward strand.
AACTAGAAATTCAAGAAGAAATTTTATAACATCACATAAACACATAATTAAAAGACAGGCTGAATCATGATTTGAAGAGAGTGTTTTTATATATCTATAAGTTAGGTTTGTTTTCTTTCAGACACGGCAGCTTCTAATTGCTAAATCTTAACTAGATCAGGAAGCTTGTCACCGTGGAAACAAAAATGTTTATTTAAAGTCTGAAATGGAGTAAACAGGGCAGAATTCATTCCAGAGATGCTTCAACAGTGTTTGCATCATAAAAATCCACATTAAAAATTGAAAAGGAGTTAAGTATAGTCATTAGAGTCGTTTCGCACATTAAAGCACAATGTGTGAAAGTAAGTGTACAGTAGATGCTAGCTTGATCAACATATCATAAAAAATTGAGGGAGGGATGGCGAGAATAAAGGAAACTTTTTTATCAGTGTAAATTTGCTTAATAACTTGACATGTGGAAGAAAAAACAAGGAGGGGTCTGATTTAAAAAGGAAAAAGTACAAATAGAACTTGAAATAATGACTTTTGATTAAACAGAAAAGACATAGCAGTAAGGTAAGGAACAATGCGGTGATTACAGTTGACTGGAGGTGGATGGCTATGTAGCGTAGCAGGGCTCACCCTGTTTATAGCCATGAGTAAGATTCATTACATTTTCCACTGTGGAGGTTAGAGGTATAGAGATTGTAGTGGGTAGAATCAGAGGAAGCACAGGGCCTTGATTTGAGCACTTACAAGTAAAGATTTGATAGTGTGTTAAAATTTCATCACTTTTGTCTTTAAGCTAGTCCTAGAAAATAGTGGTCATTTTTCCTCTGATAATAAGAAGGTGACAGTGACAGTAATTTCAGAAGGGAAAAAAAATATAGCACCAAGATGATAACCACTATTTGTCGTTGGATTCAAAATTCAGATTTTACAGCTTGATTCCCATGAAATGATGAATGGTTGAAAATTCTATTCCCTCCCCAAAACAATAGAAGACTCATACTTCTAATTATCTTCGCTCATAAAAAATATCATTACAGGTATAAAGAAGCAGAATCTTCGAGGGAAAGAAATTATAATATCATTACAATAATGACAACAGTGATTGTGCCAAAAATCATAACTTTTACTTATTTCCTATGTTTTAAAGTTTCTTTGCAACTTAAGAATACATAAGGAATTAAACTAAGCTTTTAGGTTGAAGGTCTGTTTAACAAGTTGGACCTCCTGGGCCAGAAGCGGTATGAAATAAAGTAAATGTGATATACATATTAAAGACTAGAGCTACAAAGGCAAATAAAACCATCAGGAGAACATTTTCCTGAAATATTTGTCCATTCACTAAATTGACAATAAAGAGGAGGGAAAAAAAGAAAATGGCCTTAATTTTTTTAAAAAGTAGTTAATTTGTTTACTTCTCAAAGTGTTGATGATTTGAACAAATTAATAATTTTGGTTGAAGCTATTTTTCTCAGAAAAATGGAACGCTTTCAAATAATAATGAAATGGCAAGCCTCTTAAACCCTTTAATTCTTTTATGCTAAATAGCAAACATGATTGCTTAATTTTAAATTATAGCATGTTGTTGTCATTAAACACTCACTTTTCAGTTTTATTTAGTGAATATTTATTGAGCATCTTTTATACACAATGCAGATATGCTGGTATACGAAGATAGATAGGACAAAGTCTTGTACTAGAAATTTTGGAGGTTCTAATGGTAATAACCCAATTTGAAGTGGTTTAAGTAATTAGGTGGATGTTGGGGAGATCTGTTTTTGTTCTCAGGTCTAGTTATGGTTTTATGGCTGAGACATCTATAATTTTGCATCTGTTGGATTATACACACACACACACACACACACACACATGCACACACATATTTAAGGTAGTGTTCCACTTGTTTTAATCCTCCTACCTCAACTTCCTAGCTGGGACTATAGGCATGCCACACTATCTTTTAGAAAGGTTCTTGCTACATCATTCGGGTCTGTCTCATGTGCATGATACTCCAAGTCTTACCAAGTCATTGGGATTAGAGTCATGTGCCATGTGACTAGACCTTAGATTGGACCAGGAATTGAACACAGTCCTCCCATGTGGTCTCACCCTGCAGAGCACAGCATCTAGCAGCACATACCAACACAGCTGGGCCATTGGTCCTGTTTTTAAGCAATTTCTCCCCAGGTAATATTACATTCACTATTGACCAGTGTAGGCATTCATCATTCTCACAGCTTCTTAGCCCTGTGAAAAGATTCTACTACCCAAAATTCAGGAAAATGCCTATGAAAGACTAATGAACTGGTCTTGCAATGTCAATCTATCTCCTAAACAGTTACAGAAGCAACACATTTGAAAATTAGTGAACTTGATTTACTCCAGTTACATGGACTGAGAATGAGAGGAGGAGCTAGTTCCTCCAAGAGATGCTAACTAGACAGACACCAGCATCTGCCTCAGGTATCTCATACTTCTAGTGCTTTACATGGAAGATACAAGTAAGAAGACCTGAGGTTAGTCCTCTGCTGATTACAGCTTTTGAATAGTCAACCAAGCTCATTTTCCAGTAAAGTGGGAACACAAACAGCCTCACAAGGCGAGAGAGTATTCTGTTTATCAAATGACAATTCCAGGAAGAAAACCTTTCCTGCTTTTGCTTCTTCTTCCTTCTGTTGTCTTCTGCAGCATCACCCCTCATAGCTGATCTCCAAATGTGGAACTGACCGGTACTCTGATCTGCTCTTCACCACTGAAATCTTTTAAAATAACACTCCCATGACCATAAATACCATTCATTATCCATTCTAAAGACTTATCTCCAACTCTGATATCACACGGCTTCTTTAGAATTGTGTACCAAAATATTTACCTGATATTTCTACAGGGATGTGTAATATTCTCAAGATAGAACTTCTGATACCGTAAAACTCTCAAATCCACTTCCTCCTATTTGACCGCCATGTTAGTAAATAGCATTTCAATCCACGTAAATACTTAAGACAAGAATCCTGAAACTATTCTTTTTTTAAAGAATTATTTTATTTAATTTTATTCATTGTCATTATTTTAGGAAAATGAGAAAGCAAGCTGCCAGGTCCAGGACTCAAATCACAGTCAGCCATGTGGAAGTCCATCGACCTTAAGCACAATACCACCTGCTGGCCCAGGGCCCAGGAACTATTCTTAATTCCGTTTTTTTTCCCTTATCTTTTACATCTACATTGCTAAAAAGTTATGTAAATTCTACTCTCAATATGTATTCTTTCTTTCCACCTCTATTATTAACAGTTTAACCTAAGAGACCACTGTCCCTTGACTTGACAATTAGCCTCCTAATTGATCTCCTTTGCTTTCCTATATCCTGTTCTCACCAGGAAAGGCAGACTATTCCCAGTTAAGTCTATCTTAGATTGTATCACATAAAGCTCTCAAATCTCACCCATGGTCATCCTGTCTAGCATTATCAGACCCCTGTAATATTTCAAGCCTTGTCTCTTCCCTCAGAGACACTAACTCATTCTTGTCTGTGGGTTTTGTTCTAGCTCCTCCATTTGCCTGCTCTTCCTGTTCTTCTTAAGCCTAATTCCTACAAGCCAGGTATCAGTCTGAATGTCATCTGCACAGAATGTTGTTCTCCATTACTCATCAGAAATAGCCACCTAATCTCACATTATGACAAGGGTCTTCAAACAGAAAGCATATATTCTGGACTTTGTAGGCCGTATGTTCTCTGTCACAGCTAACTGGCTGGTGTTGCTGCAGAGAAGAAGCCATAGATAGTATGTAAATAAATGGGTGTGACTGTGTTCCCCCAAAACTGTATTTGCAAAAACAAGCCACCATCATTTACCTATCCCTACTCAATGACATCGAACTATTGGCCTGCTGGAAACAGAAGGTCTTTTGTACACTGTGTTTTAACTCATTAGAATTTAAACTTCATAGAGCAACAGCAACCTTGTTTATCTCACTTATTATTTTATTCCCAACTCCTAATGCCTGAAGCATAGAGTAATGTACTGAATGAATGAATGAATGAATGAATGAATGAATTATTTAAATTTGTATGGGAGGGTTGGCTCTGTACCCTGGTGATTAAGACAGCTGAACCACACATGGCTAACCACACGGTTAAATCCCAGACCTAGTGTTTTTGTTTGTTTAATCTTTTTTTTTGAGAGGTTTTTGCTATAGGGCGCAGACGCACGCCAGGAAGACAGAGAGAGACAGAGAGACAGAGAGCGAGAAATCACCCCTCAGGAGGGATGGCCACACCGCAATCCCTTCTCCTCCATTCTCCTCTTGGGATCTTGGGCACGCACACACACGCATGTGGAGTGAGTTTAAGCCACTGGGTACGGTACTCGAACCACAGTCAACTACATGGGAGTCCAGTGACATAGCCATTACGCTACTGCTGGTCCCCCAGACCTAGTGTTTTGAGAAACAAAATCTGGAACAGAGGGAGAGATGGAAGAAAAGGGATTACAGCCTTACTGTTCCTAATGGGAGCTGCTTTATCCTCATCCTCTTCCTCTCCTTGTGTCTTTTTGATGAGTACATACAACCTCCAACAAACAAACAAACAACAACAACAAAACCAATATTAAGCTTTAAAACTTCAAAGACAAATCAAAATACTTCCACATTTTTTATTTAGATAGGAAACTTATATTACCATAAGTCAATGATTTTACTGTTTAAAAGCTTCCAGGTCAGCTCTGTGGTGGCCTGGTGCTTAAGGCCACTGGATTCCACATGGCCAACTGTGTGGTTCAAGTCTCAGGCCCCACAGTTTGAAAAGCATGCTAGGCAGGGCAGGTGTCATCCATGTCCCAAATTCCAACAGGGTGGAAAATGGAGGACAAGGAACTGTGACATGACTATGTCCTGTTGGGGAGTGCTTTTTCCGTCTCTGCCTCTCTTTTTCTCTGGTGAGAGTACACACCCTCTGGCCAAAAAATTAAAGCTTTCATTTATTCTTTGGGTATATTTGTACTACATAATATCAGAAAGTACAAAGGGAAATTTTAATCATGACTATACAGTATATATTTTACGGGTTCCACTTATTTTTGCATTATAAAAGGCAGTGTTTCTTAATCTGAGGTGATTTTGGCTCTCTGGACATTTAGCAATCACTGAAGACATTTTTGTTTATCACAATTTGAGGGAGAGCATAGGGTACTACTGGGATCTAGAGGGTAGGAGCCAAGATGGTGCTAAGAATCCTACAATGCACATGAGAGACCCCAGGACAAAGAACGGTCTTGTCAAAAATGTCAACATTAGACCCCAATGAAAAAGAATGATCTTGTCAAAAATGACAACAGTGTTGAGGTTCAAAAACCCCACTTTGGTCTTATTTCCCATGAAAATAGATCTTTGTTGTTGTCATTTAGGAAAATTTTCAATGAAATTTCAGTATTGCTACCTAAATCTGTAGACTAATTTTGAAACCTTGTGGGAAAGCAAATTGTATTTCTTAAAGGCCATAACTTTTGTCTAAGATACAAACCAATTCAGAATGATTGGCTTCACTTGGAAAAAAAAGACAAGCCTTACTGTCACATTTGTATTCCAAGAAATTCAGTCAATCTGATACCCTCCTTCGAGGAGTCAAACCTCAGCCAGCCTGCTTCTGGACTCAGGCAAGGTTAAATGCTTTCCACATTTCATGATATCCATTGGCCAAATGACAAAAATGACAGTAAGTTTGAGCTGACATCCTATGGCAGAAACAAAACAGGAAAGGAAGGAAGGAGCATTCCAAGGACAAAAACAATACAGCAAATATCCTTTTATAGCTTTCATGTCAGCTGGCGACTTTGCTGTTACATTGCGATAACACCCATTGTTGAGGTGTACTGGCTCCGCGCCATCATATCTCAACAAGTTAAGCTCAGACAATAGTAATCGTTTCTTGACACTTCATGCTAGGGATACATTTTTGCTTCTAATCTTTTTTGATCTCAATAAGATATAGCAAGAATCTGTTGTAATACATACAGACCTGCCATTGAGGACTATAAAGAGTAACTTTCACAGCCATTTAGTTCATATTTACCTAGCAGCATGGATGTGTGTGAGAGAGAGAGAAAGGAAGTGTGTGTGTGTGTGTGTGTGTGTGTGTGTGTTTGGAGTGAAAGAGAAGGGATCTAGAAAATAATCAAAGGCAATGTTTGTATAATACATCTTGATTCTGTTTATATTATTAAATAAATAACAGGGATTATACATGAACAATATGGGTAATTAAGTCTCCATGAAACTCCATGGTGCTTCATTATTCCAATTCTACTCCTATCCCTGTGATTATCCCTTCTCCGCCACCTCCCTGGGAATGTCTGTCTTCTATTTTCACATCTGGGTAGTTCTGAATGTTTTGTCCTTGGTCTCCATCTCATCCTGTATTCTGCTTCAGAATTTCATCTGCTTGAATGGCTTCCGTCACCACTTACCTGCCAGGACTTTCAAGGCTGTCTCCACCTTTCTCCGACCTCAGAAATGTCTATTCTTTGTTTTATCATTATTATTATTTTAGAAAGAGATTTTTGCTATAGGGCGCATGTACTTGCCAGAGACACAGAGACAGAGAGACAGAAAGCGAGAAATCATCCCCAGGGGGATAGATGGCCACATCGCAGTCCCTTCTGCATTCTCCTCTGGGGATTTTGGACATGCACACACACGCACCTGGAATGAGTTTTAAGCTGTAGAGTCTAGAACTTGAACTGTGGTTGACTGCATGGGAGCCTGGCAATGTAACCATTATTCCATCTCTGATCCTATTCTTTATTTTTAATAGCTACAGATGTATATATTTAGAAATCTTCTTGTTCCTTTAAGTTATATATATCAAAGAGTCACTCATAGTTTTCTGTGGTGTGGGCCTTTTCCATGGATGCCCACTTCATCCATCCTCCTGGGTAATATATAAATATGAAAGTTGCCCTGGCTCCTCCTTCTCTCTAATGCACAATATGCAATTCATCATAAAATTCTACTCTTCTACCTCTAAAATATTCTTGAGAAGGTTTGCTCTCATCTGTCCACACCAGTATCCACCATCTTGTTCTCTTATTATAATACTTTCTGGCTTACAATATAATACTTTCTGACTTAAAATATTTCAGTGTCATCTTGTGGCTGTTAGGGTAATGATCCTTTATCATAAACAACAAGGGCCTGCATGGGTTAGCTCTTTCTTGCCCTTCTTTTCTAGGATCACCCTTTCTGTTTACCTCTGCTTCAGAGACATGACCATCTTTCCATTTCTCACATTGCCGTGTTTCTTCTCTTCTCCACCCGTGTTGTAGCAGTAAGGATGGTCGTTTCTACAGCATGCACACAAAAACACACAATCTTAGAAGGCCTTTGACTGTCATCTTCTTTGTTACACTTTTAAATGCTATTTGTTTATATTGTCAAACAGCTCAGCTATCTTTTCCAGTAGACTGACAGTATACTCTGTGCTCAGTACTTAATCCCTAGCTTTTAGCTCAGTATCTGGCACATAAAGGGTAACAAGAAATATTTCCTGAAAACATAAAGAAGCCAGCAGGCAGTGCGGAGGTTATGGAAATGGATCCTAAATGCCTGATTGCACAGTTCGAGTCCAAGACCCAGTAGCTTGAAAAATCACTCGAACTGCATGTGTGTGCTTGCCCAAACTACTGAGAGGATAATGGAGGAGAAGGCATAGTGGCATGACCATTCTTCCTGGGTGATGATTTCTCGTTTTTCCCTGTTTCTTACTCTCTCTCTCTCTCTCTCTCTCTCTCACTTTCTCTGGTGAGTGCTTACTCTCTATAACAAAAAATTAAAAAATAAAAAAGATGCATTAAAAAATAAACTAATCATTTTGACAAATCAATTCATCCCCCAAACTGTTACATTTCTAAATTCTGCAATTCTAACAGTATTACTGTCATCACCTGAACTCCAGGCCCAAATTTCTAGATTTTCTCAGCTTCTCTTTCTCTTCTTTGCAATCTGCATCTTACTGTGCGACAGGTCCCATGGGTTCTACCTCTAGAATCCATTTCCCGTGGCATTCTCAATGCTTTGACTGCTCATTCTTGGTGCAGGGGTGCCTCGTGTCCTGGGTTATTGCAGAACCACACAACTAGTTTTCACATCTAACTAATCTCTTTTCATATCACTCTTTCTTCCAGTCTTAAAAAATACTGCTCCTATGATCAAAACAATTTTAGTATCCTAATCGCCTATTCTCTAACACATTTGGCAACATGTTCTCTATGATGCTGACTTAATAAACAATTTCCTAATTATCTCTAATTCCCCTTTTCTTGTCTCATATTCCAATCAATCCGAAATATTTTGTGAATTCAGTGCATGCCTTGTTTTTTCCCCATGTCTTGAATTAACTCGGCCATACTTTCCTCTTTCAGTTCCTTGTCCTTCAGGCACAGATTCTACTTCCGTTGTCTTTCCTGATTCTTCCGGTCCGATGTATCTCATTCCTGTGAAGCATTACAAAGCTTTTCACCTGTCCTATTCCCTTATCTTCTTATTTCCCATCTTGTAGTCAAGGATGGCTTCTCATCTATCATGCTAGGCAGCAGTGTTTGGCACCAAGGTTTTGGCCACGAGTGACGGTTAATAGATAGGTATATTTCATGAATCACTCCACTTCTTTCTGTATTTTGCTTTTGGAGTTATTGGCTTTGAAGGCAAAATACTTTTTTCATATACTTTATGTTTTTCTTCAGTTCGTCCATATCTTTTTCGAAAAGAGAACCAAAAAAATATATTTTTGAAATCTCCTTTGTCTTTTAAAAGTACTTCATTTTTTCCCTTTAAAATTGATACAAATAACAGCAGAATTTTAAAATTATGATCCACGGGCAATAAGCATAAACACTCATTTGTGTTTCTAGAGTTGAAAATAACATACAATTCATAGATGGGTGAAAGACTGGGAAAAATGAAGTTTCTCTAAATTAATAATACATACTGTAAGCAGGAAAATGGTAACTCTGCAAAACATCAAGGTGGCTCTTACTGCCATGGTTAGCTTTTATCTGAGCTGTTTCTATGACTGTTAAACATGAGTGTTCTTACACTTTAAGCAAGGACAACTTAGAGTATTCATTTCTATGGTAGTCAACCTAGAAACTATGATTTTGAATTGCAAACACCACAGATGTTTACTTTTTTCCTGTAGAAACATTCTGATCTTTAGTGACATATACTACAACTATTGTTGTATACTCTACTAAGTGCTTCCCACACACTTCTAATAAGAATCTTCTATATTTTAATGCAGCTTTTACCTTCTATTTTAAATATTAGTTTTTACATAAACCATATAAATGTTAACTTTTTTTTTACTAAGCATATTTTTTTTTACCTTAAATGCCTTTTATATGCTTCATTACTTTAAGCCATATGTGCATAAACACATTTCACTATGGTTAGTAAAGTGCACATAGTAAAAAAAGATTTATAGATTGAAATGAAAATGTGAAAATATAGAGTATGAAGTTTAAATACCATTTCTAAAAAATCTCTGCATATAAAAATCATGGAGGCAAAACCGCCAACCAACCAATGCATGGAAATTTTTCCTATGTAAAGTTTCAAGGGTTTTCCAGAGTTTAAAACTATAGAAGGCCTTTCTACAGAGTAAATTTAATGTATACACATAAAAGCATTTAAAAATAAAATACTTATACCATTTTAAAATTTGATTCTTGTAGCCATGAAATATAGAGTTAGATATTACCTTTCGAACTTTAGGTATGCTATAGAAACACACCATTTTCTGTTAAGATTTCTTGGCATGTGTCAAAAGGAAAATGTATGCTTTTACTAGAGCCTAAGTTTATGCTCTTAAAATTACAATAAATAAATAAATACTGCTCTATTTGAGCTTAACACTAATTTAACATTTAATTATTACTAGTTTTCTCACTTACGTACAGGTATGAAGATAATCTGTGAGATAAAAGTCATTACTTAAAACATCAACAATTAATAAAATGTTGACAAAATTACCTTATTTTAGAATCAACTGAACTGAATTATAAGACTATCTCATTTTTAATAATAACATCAGTGACAGCTATCGATAATATTGTTATTTCTCTGTATGGTGGTATTTTATAGTATCTATGGTTTTGTTTTTTGGGATTTTTGGAAGTTATTTTGTAGCATACAAATTTGCTTGGGTATGATAGATAAATCACCTTTTGACTACTTATTAGCTTGCATTTATTAATATTTAATGGACAACATGCACCATGTAAAGTATTTTAATTATTTTTTAAGAGTTAACTTTATTTATTCATTCATTTTTTTAAAAAAATTTGTCCAGAAAGAGACATAGAGAGAGGGAGAGAGAGGGAAAGTGAGAAAGCAAACTACCAGGTCCATGACTTGAACCAGGGTCAGCCATGTGGGTGTATCCAGTACCTTAACCACCATACCCCTGCTGGTCCCCATTATACTTGTATTTTCTTAAATAATTCTTTAATTCTTATAACATCTTTATGAGGTAGGTGTTCTTATCTTAATCCAAAGGGACTGTAGGTGAGGCCAGATGGTATCACAGTAATAACGAACATGCTGTAATTCTGTTTCACATGGAAAAGTTCTGGTTCTCATGAGCACAGTGGACGCATGTTAGGCCCATGCCTGGAGTTGCTGAGGCTGGGATAGGTGGTGGCATTAGGACACTTTGGGGAGACCACTTTTTCTCTGTCTCTCTTATAGAAAAAAAATACATAAATAAATTTTAAAAGAACGGAAGTTCAGAAAATGAAAAGTTTGCCCAAATCACACAACTAGTCTTGGGTTGTCAGAAAAGTCATGACGCATTTTTATATAGAAAAATATACGTCACAATTTTCTCAACAACCCAGTAAATAGCAGAACTTGGATCAGGTCCAGGCCTTCCTGATTTAAGGGCTCATGCTTTAACCTCCCACAAAGTAGCTCCCTAAACTGAGCTTTCTTGACCTGAGACTATCACATCATTTAACTCTAATAAGGATGACATGAAGCAGAAAATGTCACCTCTGTATTAAAAAACATGACTCAGATAAATAAATTAGCTTGTACATGTCAGAACTGAAGGTAGAAATAAAGGCTTATCCACATTGAGATCCCATGCTGCTTTCACTCTACATGTGCAATTGAGCTTTTAGCAGGGGAAAGATGGATCTCTTCTGACTTACCAATACATTAGCCACTAGTCACATGTGGCTTTTGAATGTGTATCATTACAACATACAAAATGAATTTTCCCATCATGAATGCACTGTTGGTTCAGTCCAACAGACCGCAGTACACATTATCATCACCAGATTTCTGGAGGCCTCTGAAGCGATCTCATGTCCCCTTATCACTCTCCCTGACACACACATTGCAGAACCTGAGACTGTTTCCAGAGGTTACTTATGTCTTAGTACTTGTCTTAGAATTTGGTAAGATTACATCTGGACTTGGGAGAATCAGCAAATAGAACAACTTCTCTTTACTTTGTAGAGCTGGTGACACATTCTCCTTATGCTACTTACCTCTCCTCTAGTCCTAGCCTGTCTCCAGACTCTGGAGAGCACTCCTGGATTCCCACATGACAGGCCGCAGTTTGGGTCCCAGATCTGCTGGCTTGTTTTCACATTTTCCCTCTCTCTCTCTGGTGAATCAAAAAATGATAATGAATAAAATTAAATAAATAATTCTAAAAAGAAAATAGAGCCCCAGCTACAGTGGCACATCCTGGTGAGATGCTGTGTGTTCCGCAGGCCATGCTCGCATAGGAGGTCAGGATTTGAATTCAGTCCAATTTCCAGGCTGGGCACGGTGGTGGCATGCAGTGCATTAGTATAAACTCTGGAAGGCTGAGTCAGAAGAATCTCAAGCTCAAGTCTGACTTCAGTAATGCATTAGATGGACCCTGTCTAAAAGAAGAATAAGAAGGAAAAACCAACCAACCAACCAACAAAAACAGGGCATAACATGTTCTTGTGGTTCCACCTTAGAGGTTGGACTATGGTGACAATAGGCAGGACTATGGTGACAATAAAGGAACTCTGCCTTAAAAAAAAGAGAAAGAAATGATCAAAATGGTAGATGCGGTTCTTACAAAACAACACACACCACTACTAGTTTAGCGCTCTTTCCTTAGAGAACTTTGACCTTGGTTACAACAATAACATGTTTACCTAAAAGCTGTCGCCTGGGTAGCTACAATTGGCAAGGTGATCCAGACCTACACAGAGACCTAATAGGAAGGTCCTGGTAAATTGTTCCTTCTTAAATAAAAAGATAAAAACTTGCTAAGACTAAACACTTTGGCAATGTACATTTTCCACTGCTTTCTGCTTAAAATACAGATGAGATGGCTATAGGCCGAAGATCAATCTCACAACCGTGAGGATAAAAGGTTATATTTTTAAGATGAGGAGGGCACAAAATAGGAAGCTGGGCAATTGATAACATCATGAAGCACCAGTCTGGACTGCTATTCTCAGACAAGTTTTTATACGAGAAAAAGACAATTTATCTGATCAAACCTGTATAAATTGCATCCACTGTTGAATGTAACCAAATACAAATCCTAACTGATACAAAATTCTGTAAAACTGAAAACATTACAGACAGTGGGGTTAACTGCTTGCTTGAAAGATCAATGAAAGCCAACAATGTCTAAAAATGGAAAAGAGAAATGATTCTGTTTTGAATAAACGTGTGGTGTTTTAACTGCTCTCTAACTAGTCTGCTATAAATGATAACCTCAGCATTTTGAAATGTTCAATCATTCCACAATAATGTTTTTTCATAATCAAAAGCAGGTTACTCATTCAGCAAGTAGATAGTAAACTCTTCCTTAGTTTACTCAAATCTTAAACAGAGCGATACAAATCATCAAAATCCTTAGGCCAAAACCCAAATCAGGAGAATTGGTGCATCGAGAAAACTAATTTTCCATTCATTTTGGTAACCATCTCTTGACATGATCGAAACATACGAAATAACAATTGAACTTAAAGTATTTGTATTAAGAGCATTATTTGGAAATATTTAATAAGCAAGAAATCAATTTATATATTAAAAGGGGATTGATTATTTAAGAAGCATGAGGATTTGTTTCATGATACATTCAATTTTATTTTCATTTTTATAAAATCTTTATTCTTGGGGCTGGCAGGTGGCATGGTGGTTAAGGGTGCTGGACTCCCACATGACTGTGGTTCAAGTCCTGGACCTGGTGACTTGTTTTCTCACTCCCCCCCCCCCCCCCCCCGTCTCTCTCTGGCCAAACAGAATAATAATAATAAATAAAATTAAATAAACAGTAATTCCTAAAAACTTTCTTTAAAAACTTTATTTTTTGATGTATATTTATGTATGGATTACATTTTGATATAAAAAAAGATTCTTATTATTTCTTATGAAAATTAGAGTAAGATTCAATTTCTATAATAAAAAATCCTTTGGGAGCCAGCAGATGGCATGGAGGTTAAGGCAGCTGGATTCCATATAGCCGACTGTGTGATTTGAGTCCTGGATGGGGTGGCTTGAAAAACATTGGGAACCAGCAGTTAGCGTAATGGCTATGTCGCTGGACTCCCACGTAGTCGACCGCGGTTCACGTCCCGGACCCGGTGGCTTAAAACTCATGCCGGGCGCGTGTGCGTGCGTCCCCAAGATCCCGAGAGGAGAATGGAGGAGAAGGGATTGCGGCGTGACCATCCCTCCTGGGGGGTGATTTCTCGCTTTCTGTCTCTATGTCTCTCTCTGTCTGTCTGACGAGCGCACGCGCCCTACAGTGAAAATCTCTCCAAAAAAAAAAAAAAAAACATGCAGGGTATGTGTGTGTGCATGCCCAACATTTCAAGAGGAGGATAAAGGAGAGTAGCCATCCCCCCCAAGGGGTGCTTTCCCACCTTCTCTCCCTCTCTCACTTCTTTTCTGTCTCTGTCTCTGGCAACTGCACGTGGCATATAGAAAAAAAAATTCCTTTCGCAAGAAATTGTGGAACACCATCTGTGCCTATTTCTTCGAGTGTGAAATAATTATAAGAATGTTTCTGTCCCCATACAGTGGTTGAATAATGAATGGTTAAGCACATCAAATAAAGTCTGCTACAAAGTAAGTAAATATTAATAGAAGATGGTTATCACTGCGAGGCAGGTTGCTACCATGATGTGCCTACAGAATTTTAGTTTTCCTTCTGCAGTATTGACTTTTTGCTGAGAAATGACTCCCTGGCGAAGGGTTACGTTTTCCAGCTCCTCTTGCATCTCACTGGGCTGGGTAGGTAGCTATTGCTAGTGGAAGGTGCATATAGTGAGTGCAGTAGTATATGTTTACTTCTGAGCCAAGCTATTTACAAAGGAGATACGCCTTCCCTATGCTCTTTCTTCCCCATCTGCCAATTAAATGTGGAGATTTTCCAGAACTTAAGAGACAAAGAGATGTAAAGTGGAAGAACCCCGAGGTCCTTGAATTACCACATGAAGGAAAATGACTTCTTTAAGGACTATAATCACCAGAATCAGACCATTACATGAATAACAAACAAACTTTTCGGGAACCAGCAGTTAGCGAAATGGCTATGTCGCTGGACTCCCACATAGTCGACCATGGTCTGCGTCCCAGACCCAGTGGCTTAAAACTCATGCTGGGCGCGTGTGCGTGCATGCCCAAGATCCCAAGAGGAGAATGGAGGAGAAGGGATTGCGGCGTAACCATCCCCCTGGGGTGGAAGTGATTTCTCGCTTTCTGTCTCTCTGTCTCTCTCTGTCTGTCTGGCGAGTGCACGTGCCCTATAGCGAAAACCTCTCCAAAATAAATAAATAAATAAATAAATAAATAAATAAATAAATAACTTTTATGATGCTTAGAGAATAAAATGGGGGACTAATTAATTTTGTTAGTCAATTTTCCAAACTTATAAAAATGAATTAATAAAATTTGTAACATTTATCACATAATGCTAAAAACGAACTTCTGATTTTTCTGTGAGCTGGTTATCATCTTCTGATATTCATGCATTTTCTAATTTAAGTCTCCCAAACAAATTTCAATGACATTACATTATTTCTCGCATATGCTTTGGAAAAATTAACTCCTATGAAGTTCCCTTATAAAACCCAATTAATTTCTGCGGGTTTGAAGCTTAATTATTAAAGCCAGAGAATGCATTACAGAAGCTATTATAATTCAAGATTTTTTTTAAAATGATGGTCATAACGGAAATTTACAATTCAAAAACTAATTAAAAGGAAGGAAGTTCTAGTAATTGATGTTGTAGCAATTTTGCTAGTGAGCAATATTCTGTTAATGTTAATATAAATTGGATCATCGTTCAATTGACATTTGCCTAAAATGATATTATCTGTGATTTTAATGATGATATTATGACCAGAGTTATTTCTTTTGTACAAATATTTAGATTTTTATCTTAAAGCTTCTGTAACTCTTTTTCTTTAAAGTAAGATGTACACTATCCAACGTGTAAACATTGCATTAGTGCCAGGGCCGGCAGGTGGCATGGTGAAGAACTCTGGACTTCCACTGTGGAAGCTGTCTGAAACCACAAATAGTAATGAAAGTCACGCATGCTTACTTCCTGTACATAAGTACCCGGGATAAATTTTAATTTATGGATTAAGCACAGGAAGAGATTAACAATAGTACTAATGAGTAAATGAAAAAAAATATAACAATACGTGATAATAAAAGTTATGTGATTTCTTTTTCTTGAAATACTGCACTATATTCACCTATTTTTTGACCATGGGTAACTCAGGCCATGGGTGACTCAAATCTTAGAAACTGAATGTAGATTGAGAGGGGAGGGAATTATATATGTTTTTGGCATTCGTACATGGGAAATGATAGAAGAGGACTCTCTCAACACGTTTATGTGCTCATACTTCTTGGAGTCATTTGTTATAAAGAAATGAAAAAAAACTATTCAGAGTATTTGCCCATAGCATCCTAAATGCTATTTTTATTTTACTGGTAAAAATAATTAGTATTCAACTTAAGCTATGACTGATATGTTTGGCTTTGACATTAGATGAGTTTTTTTTTTTTTCTGTTGAATTTTTTTATTTACCTTAAAATTTTTAAGAAAGAGAAAATTTAAAAATTGAAAAGACAGAGAGACAGAAAGAGACAGAGAGAGACAAAGAGAAGGATGGGGTCTGAAAGCTGAATTCTCAGCAGAAAATCTTTATTTCTCTTATTCCCTGAAAGAACTAGTTCTCAGCTCCCATGCAGGAGCCAGTCTTCTTCTGAAGGCTTGCCCTTTTTGCCTCTTCTCAATATGAGTTTTAAGATAAGTTTCACTGTCCTATGGATTAAAAGAGTTGATGGTTTAAATTATATTTACTCGAGGAAACAGATTTGCAACCCGTTGAGTTGCTATGGGAACTTTATTCTTATGTTCATTAGATTAATCTATGTAAGAAAAAGATAGATGCTTTGTAAATGATTAAGGCAATATGCGTTTATTAAATAAGACTTTGGAAAGTACTAAAATGTATTTTAAAAAGTCATCCACAGTTGTTTCACAAATATATGGTTAATATTTTGACTTGTTTTCTGTTTTACCCCACACTTCTTTATTTATTGATTGGTCGTGGCAGTATTTGGATCCTCTGTACATTTTGCATCCCTGGTTTCCAGTTAACATTATAAAATACTTTTTTCATTAAAGTCATTACTTCAAAAACCTATACACACAAACAATGACACATACAGTACATAGGACTACATATTCTTTAAATATAATTTTGCCAACTTGCATGTTAATTTCTATGAAACAATCTGTGATAAAATGCATTTATATTCTTTCCCCAACTGTTCTTTGTAACACATTTTCTCTCAAAAATTACCCTGTTCTGTGATTCAGAATCCATCTCACTCCATTACCACTTTTCGCATTACCATACCTGGGCAACTTTACACAAGGTTACTCACGGTTATGTGTCAGAATACCATCAACACAAACATCCTCCTGGAGAATTTATCATCATGATTATGCTCCATCTCTTTTGCCCTCTATTTGTTCACATATTCCTCTCCTGGATTGTTCTTTCTCCTTCTGCTCTAACTTGCATTCATTTACTCATTTAGCGAATATTTACAGAGTGCTTTTGTATGCTAGAAGACATGTCAGATACTGGACTATAGTGGTAAATAAGACACAATTTTTGCCAGTCAATTATAATATAATGTATAAATCCTGAGTGGCATAAAATGAAATTAACATGGCACACAAAGTAAAGACAGTCAGTCCTATCTTAAGAGAACAAGTATAGTTTTCTTGAGAACATGGCTTCATCAACTGGAATACTGTCAGCCCAGGAAATGGCTCCCTGACAAAATAAACAAATAAAGTTTTAGTTGTCAGAAAGAATTTTCTGAAATACAATTTTTTTTTCTTTTTTCTTTCTTTCTTTTTTTTTTTGGAGAGGTTTTTGCTATAGGGCGCGTGCGCTTGTCAGAAAGACAGAGACAGAGAGACAGAAAGTGAGAAATCACCCCCATGGGGGATGGCCACGCTGCAGTCCCTTCTCAATTCTCCTCTTGGGATCTTGGGCACACACACACGCGCGTCTGGTGTGAGTTTAAGTTGCCGTGTCTGGGACTGGACCCGCGGTCGACTACATGAGAGTCCAGCAACATAGCCATTACGCTAACTGCTGGTCACCTGAAATATAATTTTAGTAATTCATGTAGATTCACCAATGAAATAGTCCAGAACTGGCAAAATGCAAGGTATTAAGAAAGGGATCATCGGGACCAGCAGTTAGCGTAATGGCTATGTCACTGGACTCCCATGTAGTTGACTGCAGTTCGCATCCCTGACCCAGTGGCTTAAAACTCATGCCAGGCACATGTGCGTGCGTGCCCAAGATCCCGAGAGGAGAATGGAGGAGAAAGAATTGCGGTGTGGCCATCCCCCCTGGAGGGGTGATTTCTCGCTTTCTGTTTCTCTGTCTCTCTCTGTCTGGCAAGTGCACACGCCCTGTAGCAAAAACGTCTTCAAAAAAAAAAAAAGGGATCATCAAACTCAAAGGTTAATCTTTAAGTGGGAAAGGAGCTGAGCAACTCATTTATCTATGGATTCTGTCACACAAAACTGTCACATGCACAGGTGACCCAATACACAGTGCCTAATAGTCATAATGAACTTCTATGAATATAGTTTGTTCATTGGTGTCAGGAGGGTGAGCCTGGTAGGTGGGGCAGTGCAGCAGAGATTTCTTGATGAAGTGCAAGATATGGAGAAAATTTCCCATAGCTAAATACATGGTGGAACTGTGGGTCGAAAGTTCTGGAGGCTGGATGCAAATTTGGGAAAGGGCCACAGTCTTTTGCTTTGATTTAGTAAGCCTCACAACAAAATGAAGAGAGGCATTACAGTTTAATAAAATTAACATGCAATAGAATCTAAGGAGAGGAAACTCAGGCTTAGTCTTGACTAATAGCCTGGGTCAATGTGGAGGAAAGGAAAGTTGTATTATTAGAAAGGGGACACATTTCAGGCACCAACAACACTGAATTCACAATCTGGCTAGTGATATTCTTTTCTCCCAAAATAAAGTATGCTTGCTGATACACTAAGTTCTTATTCTCCATCTGTGACCCTTTAAAATAGTCTCACACTATTATGTTCTATATTTTCAGTAAAATGCTGTTAAATGCCTTACTCTTTGAATAAAGAGGGAAGCATGAGTAGAAAAGCATTATCTGAGAAACACAAAATTCCACAAAGAATTTCAGTTTTATGGCCAGCCAGATGGTAATTAAGGCAGCTGGTTCCTGCATGGTTTGAGTCCTGAATCCAGCAGCTTGCCACTACATGGGGCACATGTGTGTGTAGGCCCAAAATCCCAAGAGGAGAAAGGAAGAGAAGGGATTACAACAGAGCCATCCCTCTGGGGATGGCTTCTTACTCTTTCTCTCTCTCTCTGATAAACACATACTCCTTATAGCTAAAACAAATTTTCTTTTTAAGAATCTGGGGGACAGGAGGTGGAGTAGTGGTTGAGACATTGGCTTCTCATGTGGCCCACAAGGTTTGGGTCATAGATTCAGAGACTTGGGACTCATGTAGGTCGTGTATGCATGTGTGCCGAGAGTCGTGAGAGGAGAATGAAGGAAAAGAGATCGCGGTGCGGCCGTCCTCCTGGGGGGTTGATTTCTTGTTTTTGTTTCTTTGTCTCTTTGTATCTCTCTAGCAAGCGCACACACACCCTTTAACAAAACTCTCAAAACAAATTCTTTTAAAAAAGAATCTGAATTTTGTTAAACTAGAAAACTAAGCTAAATTTCACACCAAGGTGTCCTGAAGGAGCCTGGTTTTTGGAAGGCAGCCTGTGGGCATGAGAAGGGGCCGGGGAAGAGTGGGACTCTACCCTGTTCTGTTTACATTCAATTGTGAGCTGGATGTAGGTGTTGACTTTGTGGATCTGTGACATACAAGCTTAGGAACTGAGCAAACTATTGCGATCAATTCTTTCCCTTAAGTTACGTCATGGTAAATATTTTCTGCTGATGGTCTTCAAATAAGAGTCTGAGAAGGACACAGAAAACTCCCACAGACTTTTTATCTCAAGAATTCACTTCCTGACTCAAGAATCCCAGTCTATTAAGCAACACACAGAAACTTATGGATGGTATGTATGACTCGTGTGAGTGGTCAGAAATTTCCTCTGATCAAGAATTCCCCTGACCTAAAAAAAAAAAAAAAAAAAAAAAAAAAAAAATAATTCCCCAGACCTTACAGTCCTCTTAAAGTTCTTTATTATTAAGTTGATAAAAATATTTTGGAATCAATGTATATTGAGCATAAAACAGTTTGAAGGTATAGATTAAACATAAAGAGGGAGGAAACATCCATCTGATTTTATGCTGAGTTGTCAATTGAACGTCTAAACCATCTAAGTTTGTTGAGAGTCTGTGTATATAAGATTAAAACTCTCGAGGCAAAGCAGAGTATCTGAGAACCCTGTGCTTTGGGAGGAGCTCTTCCTTTATTTGTGAAATTCTTCAGAGAGGTGAAATGGAATTGGGACTAACCTGATAGTAAGTGGAACTTTCTATTCTTTTTTTTGTAGAAGTTTTTGCTATAGGGAGCATGTGCTCGCCAGAAAGACAGAGAGAGACAGAGAGACAGAAAGTGAGAAATCAACCTCCAGGGAGGATGGCCACGGCACTATCCCTTCTCCTCCATTCTCTCTATTCGGGATCTTGGGCACGCCTGCATACACGCCTGACGTGAGTCTAAGCCACCGGGTCCGGGACCCAAACTGCAGTTTACTACATGATAATTCAGCAACATAGCCATTATGCTATCTGCTGGTCCCGGAATTTCCTACTCTTGAGCTATTTAAAGCTTGTATAGCTTCTAACTAAACCTGTATACATTTGGCAAAAAGCTGTTTCTAAAATAATGACTCATTCATACAATGGTGTATCATGCTTACAGTATTAAAAAAAGGACAAAAATTTGTTCTTTATTAATATTAAACCATATTCTAGATATATTAAGTGAAAAGAAAATTAAACCACAGTATAGTATTATGTAGCGTACATATTTGTAAAAAGGAGATAGAAAGGGCTGGACAGTTCTCAGTAATAAAATTTGACACATCTGCAAGACTGACCCACCTGTGAGAGTTCTGGTGGCACATATGGAGAGCTTCCAAAGTACGCCAGATTCAAATGTGCAGGATGCAAGGCCAGTGTGACTGAGGTGGGTCATGGTGTCAGGACCCTGTTAGGGGTGCTGTCGTTCTCACTAATAAGGTAAATAAAACATGTTTTTTGGAGAAGATTTTGCTATAGAACATGTGCACTCGCCAGAAAGACAGAGACAGAGACAGAAAGTGAGAAATCAACCCCCCCGTGGGGATGACCATGCCATAATCCCTTCTCCTCCATTCTCCTCTCGGGATCTTGGTCATGCACGCACATGTGCCCAGCGTGAGTTTAAGTCACCGGGCCCAGGACTTGAACTGCAGTTGATTACATGGGAATCCAGGGACATAGCCATTACACCAACTGCTGGTCCCAAATAAAACATTTTTAAAGTACGAGATAAATGGATAGATAGACATGACATTTACACTCATATTTCTGGAGAATTTTTTGAATAATTTTTTAAAAAAAATTAATAACTGACAACAATCTTTCTTTCCGAATGGGTGGAGAGAGGGAAGGTTTGGGAGTTTGCGAGGGTATTGGTTGGCAGGGGTGGATGGAAAACTTAATTCTATTAATAATTTAATTCTCTTTCTTTTACTTGATATTTTTTACTATGTAGTATCATGTATTATTATTTTGATTAAAACTTAATGAAACATATCACTCTATATGCCCTGTGAAATGTTATGTATTTTAATTCAAGACTTATTCCTTCAGCAAATGATTGTTTTTCAGACACCCAAGTAATTATTTTATATTGATCCTATAAAATAAGGCCAAGTTATTGCCCATTTCCAACATAAAACACATTTATTAAACTTGGGTCTATAAGACAGTATAATGCTGTCTTAGGATATAATATAGAAAAATTCTTGTTTTTTTTTTTTTTTTGGAGAGGTTTTTGATATAGGATGCATGTGCTCGCCAGAAAGACAGAGAGAGAGAGACAGAAAGTGAGAAATCACCCACGCCCACCCTGCCAACCCCCCACAGCTTGCAATCCCTTCTCCTCCGTTCTCCTCTCAGGATCTTGGGCACACATGCACACGTGCCCGGCGTGAGTATAGGCCACCGGGTCCAGGACCGGTGGTTGACTACAGGGGAGTCCAGTTACATAGCCATTACGGCAACTGCTGGTCCCTAATATAGAAAAATTCTATCTATCCTTTTGTAGCAAAAGGTTACCCAGTCTTCAAAGCTAGTATTTAGGAATTTTTAGGAATTTAAAATTTTACTAGAATTATAGGTAGATGATAGATAGATAGAAAGATAGATAGATAACCATTCTCTATTTATTTTCAACTTTTTAAACCACTGGGCATTTAGATAAATTTCAATTTTTTTCTTCTCTTGTACAGTCAAAAGAGAGACCTCCTAGGAATATAATCCATTGCCTACCACAGGAAAAAAAAAAGTGAACTAAAATTTTATTACTTAAGAAATGTAATATATTCTGCATGTGAATAGCTTCCCTCCAGTCATTGATGACCTTGACGACATGAATCGAGAGAGATGTAGATCATATTCTGCTGCTTATTTTTTAATCCCCTGAAGAAAAATACCACATTTTAGGACCTCATCTTTAATCATGTAGATAATTGCAACTTAATATTCTGAGTAATTCTCAGATAATTCTTAATAATAACCCACAAAAGTAGACTGTTCATAAAATCTTAAGAGATTGGCCATTTACTATGTATATTTAAAGATACATTTTTCTTCTATTAAAAATCTTCTTATTTAAGACTCTTCAGAAAAAAAAATTTAAAAAAAGAAGATGAATCTTAGCTTAGAGAATTTTATCTCAGTGTGGAATATATGTTTATATGTCCAGGAAAAATGTTCCATTGGATACCTTGAGACTTGGTGGAACAAAACTATCTCCTGGCGCTGAGTAAGCAAATGAGAGGGAAGTAGCGTGGATTTGACTGACCCAGTTTATCTTTCCATTAAATTTGTTTTTTAATTTTCTGACTCTAGGCTTTTAAAATCTCAGTTTGATTACTTAAACATTTCAGTTTTTCATTGGTCTTCAGGCTATGCCAAGTGGCCTCGTGGTGGACTAAAAGTGACACACTGTACTTTGTTTTCTGGTTTTAAGGATTTTTGTTCTGTCTTGAGCTGCCGATAGGTTCATGTACCTAGTATTTGAACAAAATCCTAACCTGATTTCTGGTTTTAAGTTTTAAGCAAAGTTTCTTAGCATTTCTTTGATTTATTAAAGCTAAATCTGCTTTTCTTGAAGTTAAAAAATTGATTTGAAAATATTTAATTACCATGGTAAGCTATATGGTTACATTGCAAGACTCCCACGAAGTCGACTGTTGTTTGAGTACCAGACAAGTGACTTAAACTCACATTGGTGCATGTATGTGTATGCCCAAGATCCTGAGAGGAGGATAGAGAAGGGGTTGAGGCATGGGCATTCCTTCTCTCTCTTTCTCGCTTTCTCTTTCTCTCTTCTCTTGTATCTCTGGCTAGCGCAAGTGCCCTATAGAAAAAAAATCTCAAAAAAAAAAAAAGAGAAAAAAATTATATATATTCTGAAAGGGGGTTGGCAGGTGACATGGTGGTTAAAGATGCTGGACTCCCACATGGCTTGCCACAGTTTGAATCCTGGAAATGGCAGCCGACTTTCTCTCTCTCTCTCTCTCTGTCTTCCTCTGGTCAAATTTAAAAACAATAATAATAATAAATAAAGTTAAATAACATAATTCTTTAAAAAGACTTTCTAAAAGAATTGTGATTTGATTTTCTCACAGTGGCCTCATGCTAAAAACTATCTGAAATTGGAGCCAACAGGTAGTGTGGTGGTTAAGGTGTTGGACTCTGACAGAGGTTCAAGTCCTGGACCTGGTGCAATGACTATCATGGCAAAACCTAAAAACAAAAAAAGTCTGAAATTAAATTCAATTCTTTTCACTTCCTCACTGGCTCAACTCCTTTCCTTGCTGGGCTCTAATGTCAGTAAAGGACTTTACTCTTCCATACTCCCAGTTACTCTATCTACTGAAAATCATCCTGTCAAATTGACCTCCAAACATCTCTTAAATATACTCCTTTCACCCCCCCTCCCATTAACACTGTTTTAGTTAACGTTATAATAATTTATTTGAAATTAATAATGCTCTGGTTTGATTTTAGTCTTCATGTCTTTAATTTTTCTCCTTAGAATTTATACCACACAGCTTTCTGAAAGTCATGAATATGACTTCTTTTGAAAAATCCAAGCCTCAGAATTAGCTGATATTTGCCTAAATTTCCATGATGAAAATTTTCAGGTTTCTTGTATATATTCTGAATTCTCTGGAGTTGTACGCTCATTCCCCCTGCTTTCCTGAATGATACAATTTCTTGTTGGATTTCATGGAATTTACAGTCTCGTTGGGCAAAGAAGGTCTTAGCCAAGAACTGTTGCTAATATCCTGAAGGAATTATGTGCAGCTGTAAATAATTTAAAATATGCATATAGAAAAGTGTGATTTACTTTCAAAATAGACCAGAGTACAAATGTATAAGAAAAAAAGCTTACTCTTAAAGAAAGACATTAAGGGAAAAGGCTAGAAAGAAATAAATCATGGCCTATGGATGTATTTTCTTTTTGTCATAGAGGGAGAAAGGGATTAAAGAATAACATGGCTCCACTTTATTGTCTTGATCTTGAAGGGGAAAGAGGGTCCAAAGAATAATTCCTGTGAAAGTGTGAAGTGCTGTCCTAGGAACGAAATGCATAATGATAATTGGGGCAGTTGAAGAAATCCACGTTCTCACGTCCCTAAAATTCTGAACAAATTACATTGATCACCAGAAGCTACTTGAAGCAGAAAAACTTTCCCACAGCTTTGGACCGAAGCTTCTCTCTCTGCCTAGAGCATGACCTCCCCGCCTCCTTTTGTCTGTCAGTTTAACTATAATTCATCTTTGAAGTTTCTCTTTAAGTATCACCTTCCCTTGAAACTTTCCCCAACGTTCTCTTCTGTCGCAACACTTTCTGCAGTATATTCAAATTGTTGACTTATCTCCTCAAATAGCTTGCTTTCTTGAAGGGTGCTAGTGTATCTCAACATTTTTCATGAGTTAAGAACTTCAGATTTATTGAGTAAATAAAGAAATGGATCTACCAGAAGTGCTGAGGAAGGAAACCAATATCAACACTTAAAATTATGTAAAAAATCTAGAATTTCTAATCACTAATTTAAAGGCAATTGACATTCGATTCATGGGATAAATTCAGATTAAACTGATAAAAGTTTTCAGTCTCATTATCCTTGTAAGGAACTATGTTTTCTGTCTTCCTTGGTCCTGCTTTTTTTTTTTTTTTTTTTTAAATAAAAACAGGAACTCCATGTCTATGAACACTTTACAAAGAGATCATCTACTTTTTTCTGACCTCTTACTTATTCCTTTTTTTGGGAGGAATAGTGATTTATATGATTGGCAGGCTGATGGGAATCTGACTTACAGTAATCTATGTTTTATATTCTACTCTTTTATTCTACCTGCCAACTTTAGTGTGCTGATGGTTGTTAGACACACGTAGACTTTCCTCTGTGTGCAGCCAGATGTGAGGCAGTTAATGGAGGATGTGCCTGCTTTACAGACTCAGCTATCTCCACATCTGAACGCCAATACCTAGACATGTGAAGAAACCCATTTAGGTCTCAGGGATAAAAGAATGTTGTAATCTCGCTTTAGCAGATGTAACTCAGCAATACCTGTTTATTTATACCTTTTTCTTCAGTTGATGTTTCAGATGGTACAGGATTTGTCTGTGTTAAATGAGAATGACACACTCAAATCCAATGAACAATTAACAAGCCTCAGAAATTAACATCTTTATATGTGGCTACCCAGAGCTACCAAATGTTGGAACCAGATAGAACTTGGAATTATGTGGGCCAATTGGTAGGAGATATGAAAATAGGATGATGAGATTCTATTCTCAAGAAATGAATTCAAAAGACAGAAATCAGAGCTGGTGAAATTGAGGCACCACGCTTTCCCCTCAGTACCAGACCACTGGAAAACCTTAGACATTCCAGCAAAGTTGCTCTCTGTGGCTGACATTGCAATCAAGACTTGGCTCTGTGTATGTGCTGGTTTAGCTGGCTCCTGCATTTTATTGCTAAAGCTTACTGAGCTCCTCGTTCCGTGACCTACTTTCACACAGCGTCTCCTCTTCCACGTAGGCCAGACACCTCCAAATGACCAGAACAGTGGGAAAAGACAGAATCCTTCCTCTCCATTTGAGCATAATCTTTACTTTTTTGATTTAAGACCAAGATAAGAAACTTAAATAGGAGATGGATGGAGTCATCTATTTTTTCTCGTCCAACCTAAGGAAAGATCATTCCAGAAGTTATGTACTTAGTATTTCTACATTACTTGGGTAAAATTCTTCCTTTTCAAGAATCCAGAATGTGTGACTCACATTTGGGAAAATGCAGCATGAAAAGGGGATATATCCAGAGAATAGGTGGGGCTAAAGTTTCCTGAAAAAAAGATGAAAAAGAAAATGGGCAAAGGTTAAATAAGAAAATACTAGAAGAGATGGTCATTAACTTCATTATGGAGAGTGTGGAGAAAGGTAAGGTAGGGAGTGTTGGATGGGGTGTCTGTGAATAAATTCCCTCAGAAATCATTCCTATTGAGCTTTCTCTGTGGAAATGAAGAACATAACATTTACTATAACGTTTATTTTTTGCTTTTCTTCTCTTTTGTTTATCATCTTAAGTTGCGAAAGGAAAAGCACGCATAGCTGCAGGTACAGTGAGCTGATCTTAGGTAGCTTAAAGGAATGAGATGGTAAAGCGATAGGATGACCTGGCCCCTGATGCCAGAAGGAAATCAGACATCCGTGCAGATAGTGACTGCTATCTCAAGAAGAATGCGACCACAGCCTTTTCCATTTCTCCCTTTAAGCTTGATGTTGCTTTTCTCTGAAGAATGCGGGATGGTGAGCTCTGGATGTCATATGGGTTAAAAATATATGCAAGGCTGAAATCTAATGGTCACTTTTAAGGAAACAAAACTGTGGTTAATTTTCACTTGGACTAGTGGCTTTAGTGGACATGGAAATCTTATCTAGAAAACAAACAAAACACAGTCTCCTTAATTGAGAAAGACCCAAAGATAATAAAACATGGAATCAGAATTTACAGCCAAGAAAAAGCCTGAGGAATTATTTAGTTTTTTATTCTTCTTTCTTTTTCTTTTTCTTTTTCTTTTTCTTTTTCTTTTTCTTTTTCTTTTCTTTTCTTTTCTTTTCTTTTCTTTTCTTTTCTTTTCTTTTCTTTTTCTTTTTGCTAGAGGATACACACATGCGAAAGAGAAAAAATACTTCCAATAGGTCATGATCACATCACGATCCTCTTGGCTTTATTTCTCCATCCCTTCAGGATTTGGGGTTCACACACACACACATGTGCCAGTATAATTTTGAGCAGCCTGTCTGGATTTCAAACTGTGGTGGGACATGTGGGTTTCACATTGACATACATAACACCTAACCGTTTACTATGGGACTGGCCCTCACTTCTGGTTTTGAATCTGAGGTTTAAAGAGGTTAAAATTTCATCCCAAGACACTACAGTGTTTGTAGTGAGAAGTGAACGGGTGGAAATCAAGGCTCTTATCCATAATCTGTGTCCTACACAATCTGTCCTGTGCCTGTTTACATGGCTCCTAGTAAGTGTGATCAAAGCCTCTCCATACCCCGAATCAGCCATCAGAGTACAAGAATGATCAGTTTCCTAGTCAGCTGTGCCTGATGAGCTCTATGACCTGAATTTCTCCTGCAATGTTTCAGTTTTCCCTTGCCCAGATACTTTTATGACCTATTTAATAAGTCATAAAATTATATTCTAAATTAAAAAGCCTATAAATTGTAATGCTATATTATGAGGATAATGTTATCGGTAAAGAATACTAAGTAGACTATTACTTTTTTTTTAATTTCATAGTTATCCATAAGTTCTGCTTGGGGGAGTTAGTTTGAACTAGATACAAAAAATTAGCCATATAACAATTTATCTCTTTGGCAACCCCATTTCCCTAGCATTTCAAAATGACTCCTGCTTTAGAAATGAATACATGTTCAAAGCCAGAGTACAGATTAAGTGGTCATCACAGTAATATTGCAAAATAACATCTGACCTGCTCAGACACATATTTTTAGACAGTTCTAAAAATGGCTCCTTCCCACGGGATGCATATTTCGATTCCTTTTTTGTGAATGAATGTCCCCTACCCCCACACCCTTCATTTACAGGAAGAGGAAGAAACACTGGAATTACTAATAGAAGCATGACTTTTTTCCAGACAGCAGGCCCAACCATGAGAATTAGAACGTCACTTGGTTACTGGATTCCCTTTCAGACCTCAGAGCTGATGACCCTTCTGGAAAGAGCTGACTTCCTCATACTTCCTGAAGCCTTATAAGGTCAGAACTATTTTCTGAGGAATACTTTATTTTCCTCTATCCAATTTAAAGCCATCACAATCTTTTTCATAGAGGTTTCAATTTTCTAACATGATTTAGTGAAGAGACTTTAGATACAAAATTTGTCATGGTAAAAACAACTAAAATCAGTTTTCTTTCATTTTCCTCAATGTGAAAGAAATATCCTAAAAGTATGGCTACTGTTTTTTTTGTTTCTTTTTTTGTTTCAAGTTTTTGCCCTAGGGCACGTGTGCTCACCAGGGAGAGATAGAGAGAGACAGAGAGAGGGAAAGTGAGAAATCATCTCCCTGGCAAATGGCCACACCTCCTCCATTTTCCTGTCATGATTGTAGGCACACAAGCACACATACTAGGTGTGATTTTCAAACCGCTGGGTCTAGGACTTGAACTGCAGTCAGCCACGTAGGAATCTAGCACTTTAACCACCACACCATCTGCTGACTTCATGGCTCCTGTATTTGTAATTTTTAAAATTTGAATTCATATTTAGAATATGTACATATGCAGATAAGAGTGAGTTATGGGACGGAAAGGGAGAACTCCCTCCACAGTCTTGTCCTGCCATGATCTCCTTCATTCTCTTTCATGCAGTCCTTTATTCTGTCGAGTCTTTATTTTTTTTTTTTTGAGAGGTTTTTTGCTATAGGATGTGTGCGCTCACCAGACAGAGAGAGACAGAGAGACAGAAAGCGAGAAATCACCCCCAGGGGGGATGGCCATGCTGCAATCCCTTCCCCTCCATTCTCCTCTTGGGATCTTGGGTACGCACGCACATGTGCCTGGCTTGAGTTTTAAACCACCAGGTCTGGGACTTGAGCTGCGGTCGACTACATGTGAGTCCAGCGACATAGCCATTACGCTAACTGCTGGTCCCTATTCTGTCACGTCTTGAGCACTGAAGCATTTGCCTGGTGTGTTTCAGGTGGACCAAGCTGGGAGTTCAAATCCCGGTTGCCATGTGGGATTCCAGCTTCTCTTGAGCAGTGCATTATTTCTGTGCTACAGAGCTGGCCCTAACACCTTTCAACATTGTTTTTCCTAGTTATATGAATATTAATCAAAGGCATGGTTGTTTTTAAGTGATAAGAATGACCTGATAAGAATGTGAGAGGAAACATTATAAATTTTAAAGCATAATCAATATCTAGAGTAAACTTCTAGAGTAAAATATTAAATTTGTCTGAAGAAAACTGTTATTTGCTTGTATTTAGAAAGAAACTCTGACTATTAATCTGACTTGATTATACCTCTTAGTAACTTTGACTGCCTTTTCATAATAAAAAGCCAAATGTTCACTAATAGCTTTTTTTTTGAAAGAGAGAGAGAGAGAGAGAGAGAGAGAAAGAGAAAGAGACTTTTGTACAGGGCACATGCACTTGCCAGAGAAATACAGAAAGACAGAAAAGGAGAAATCACCCCCAAGTGGGCATGGCCACACTACAGTCCCTTCTCCCCCATTCTCCTCTCAGGATTTTGGGCATGCTTGCACATATACCATTATGAGTTTTAAGCCCCTCAGGTCTGGGACTTGAACCCTGGTCAACTATGTGGGAGTCCAACGATGTAACCATGGTGCCATCTGCTGGTCCTACTAATAACTCTTTAAAAAAAAAAGAATTATTTTATTTTAACTTTATTTATTATTATTATTTGAATTCGATCAGAGAAAGACAGAGAGAGAGAGAGAGAGAGAGAGAGAGAGCGAGAGAGAAAGAGAAAAAGCAAGCTGCCAGGTCTGGGACTTGAACTTCTGAGACCCATGTGGGAGTCCAGCATCCTTAACTACCATGTCACCTGCCAGCCCCCCAACTACTAACTCTCAATAGCAAAAGAAAGTTACTTTGCGGAAATAGGTATCCTAAAGATGCTGACATTGATCCTGAGAGCAAAAATAGAAAGCAAACTACCTGTTGGTAAATGTTGAGAGTCTCTAATGACTACAGTCCTATCTTCTGAAATGCAATAAGCAGAGCAAGCTGCTGGAAGGCTGCTTGCTGCAGGGACTGTTGTGCTCTTATCATACAACATCAGGAAAGCCCTTGGAAACATTAAAACACAAAGCTCAGCCCTCTCCTTCCTCTGAGCGAGGTTCTAAATGCCATGGAAAGTTCAAGGTACCAAAATGCCTTGATCCCTTCAACACCTCCACTCCTGGAGTAGAATTCATGATGTTTTTAAATGTTACCTAGCTGGACTGACAAAAATGATCCTCGAGTCTTAGAATATCCTTATCTCATACTTACTTCTTAGACTGCAAAGTGGTAGAGAGTGTTATTATAAAATGCATAGAAACCGATTACATCCTGACAAATAGCTATTGTCATTTAATGATGGATACGTTAATAAAATTTAATTTACTGGCCTTATTTTCTTTGTTATGTTCTTATATTTCATTTTAAAACAAAAGGTAAAATGGAACTTAAGAGCTCATCTTGGAGATAAATAAGTGTTAATACAAAAGGTAATTTCTATTTCTTTATACAACGCAGTATATTTTGGTAGTTTAAATGGTGAATCTGTGAATGATGCTGCCGAGTTCACTACCAGAGGCAGTCTTAAAATGTGTGAAATTAGAATTGAAAATTTAAATGAACTCATTTCAGCTACGAAATTCAAGTAATAGATTTTTGTTGATTTGGCATCTCTTAACTTGCCATTACTCAGATAAATTACACAATGTGCCCTGCTTTTAAAAGATTATTAATTAATTAATTTCATAATAGAGAGACAGAGAGAGAAAGAGCAAAAGAGACAAATACCTTCCACATGGTTCACATGGCGATTCCTCCCAGCACGCCCCATCTAGGTTCATGGGCACAGGCAGCATGCACACTCAGGGTGTACAAATCCACATGAAAGTGACGCTCGTCCTCCCACGTGGCCTGCAGTATTGCACAGCATCATACCACTGCAATCCCTCCACGGCTGGGCCCACACAATGTGTCTTTAAATTTGGGTCCTGCCACGACCACTCATTATTTGCTTCCTAAAAAAGCCTTTCCTGATTGATGGACCTCTGTTTTATAGGGTGAGAGATATCTAATGTTCTCTCTGAAATGAGCTGTCCAGTTTCTTCCCAGATTACTTGATTACTCCATAGTAGGGCAGCTCCCTTCTGCATGCCTAGTATGGAAACTCCTCAGAGTGAGTATTCATTAGTTGTTTTCAATATTTTTTTAATTACTATTATTACTAGTTGCTCTCCCTTATTCTCTCTAAAACAGTCCATATGCCATTAAATCACTTGCCCAGGATCATGCAGGAAACGGGAAAAAAAGAGTTAGAAATGATATCCTGGGTAAGAATCTAGACACATTATAATGGGCTATCAATACAATTTTGGGTGAATGTTTTATCTTTATCACGCATTTTCTCTTTAAGACTATTTCTATCATGAATTTAGTATTGCACAATATGATGACGACAGTTTTTCTTTTTTGGGGGGGAGGTTAGAAAACATAAAGTCTCCATTTTAATTTACTAAAATTAACCTTTATGATCTTTAGTAGGAAAAAATTCAAACAATGAGAGCTCCTTCAAAAATACACAGTGATAGCTAAGTTTACAGAAAGATGTTAATAGAGGGGTTTTAAAGTTGAATTGCGGAATCAAAATTGCTCTTGACAGGTAAGTTTTCCCATTCACTCATTTTTAACAAGTATTTACTGCTCGTCATTCTAGGTGATGGACAGCTGTGGTCCGGCTCTCAGAGAAGGCGTGGTCCGGTGAGGACACAGGCACGGCAATGTGAGTACAGTGATGAGCAATAATTGTGAGAAGGCTCTAGCCCGGATTCATGATGAGGGAGCCTGAAGGAGCATCTCAATCAATGAGCAGAAATCGGCCAGAAAAAAAAAAAAAATGTGCCTGAGGATTTGAGGACAAGAATAGAGAATGAGAAAAAGGAAGCGTGAGAGGCTTAGCTAGGATCTGGGGCAGTTTACTATTGCTGCGAAAACAGAAAGTGGAAGGTGAAAATGATAATGGATTGCTAGTGGGATGAAGAAATACTAGATTGTGGAGTATTTGGTATGTCATGTTTGGGGTCTTATTATTTTTTCTTACAAGCATGGAGGAGAGACAGAAGAATTTAGTCATATGGAGAGTGAATTTGATGGGGTTAACTTGGAGCTGATTTGGGAGCTAGTATAATAATACGTTGTTACATTTTATTTTTACCTTTGTTTGTTTCTTCCAGAAGTAAAAGAGTGAGAGAGACAGAAGCAGGGAGACAGCACCACAGCAGGGTCCCGCAGATGTGCTCCATCCCTAGCTTGAGCCAGTGTGTGCCGAGAGAGCTCCCGATGCAAATCTGGAACCCTCCCATGTGAGTTAGCCCCACAGACTGCTGCGTTTCACCTCTGCCACCGTCAGGCTCCAGTAACCCATTTTAAAGAGGCTGTATGTCCAGAATTTAGCCAATACTAGTAGAAAACAAGACTGGATAGACTTGAGAAATATTGTAATGATAAAGAAACAGGGAATTTATTGGATCAGAAAAGGCGAGGGTAATGTAACAATTAAGAATAAATATTTATGGGGCCAGCAGGTGGTATAGTGGTTAAGATGCTGGATTCCCACATGGCCAGTCTGGCAGCTTGAAATTCATTCTGGGCATTTGTACATGCATGCATGCACATAATTCCAAGAGGAGAATGAAGGAGAAGGAATTGTGGTGTGGTCATCCCTCCTGGAAGGTGATTTCTCATCATCTCTCTTTCTGTCTCTCTGGCAAGAGCTTGCAACCTATAGCAAAAATCTCCTTAAAAAGCGAATAAATATTTATAGTGTGGCTGACAGTACATGGGAAATTCCCTAACTTGTATAAAAGATTCAAGAAAAGCAGGTTTAGAGAGGAAGAAGATAGGCTGAGGGTTAGACATTTTAATGTTAGTGAGCTTTACACTATCCAAACGGAGGTATCTGGCAGACATTGGGACATGCAAGGACAAAACTCAAAGGAAGTTTTGTACCAGAAATACCAATTCAGGAGTCATTTTTATATAGTGAGTAGTGAAAATGAGTGTGCCGAGATTTCCCAGTGACAGAATATGGTAGGAAACCAGTGCCCCAACAACAGAAACTTTGGAAATACTTTCTCAAAATCAGAGGAGGAATGTCCTACAAGGAGTCGAAGTAGAACTGGCTAAAAAGTATGAGGAAATTTAAACTGGGGAATGAAGTCTAACAAAGTCCACTAAGTAGAAGCTCTTATGTGTTTCTACTTATTTCTAGAAAGAGGAACAGAAGAATTATCAATGTTAATTACAACAGGAAAATCCAGAATGTGGAAGAAGAGTATTTGCTTATAGATATAATGATGAAGAATCATGGTTATCTTAGTGAGTGATTTGTTTTGGAGTTGCGATAGATAAGGTTATTACTAAGTGTGGAAATGTTTACATGAGTGATGGAGATGGAACTATAAACTAATCTTTTGAAAAGGTTGAATGAGAAAGAAAAGAGAAAGAATTGATAGTTCTTAGAGATACTGCATCAAAATGATGTTTGTTTATAATGGGGAAAGACTTGAGCATATTTATGACCTCAGAGAAAAGAGCAGGTTGAGAGGGAGAAATTGAAAATATGGAGGTAGGATAAGGTAGGATAACTACGGATGGGAATGAGTTTAGGAGAACATGAGTTTAGGGACTGACTTCAAACACGCGGGAAGCTATTGATTTCTTAGTTATTGGGGAAAGAAAGCTTGGGTTTGCGTTTAGATAGAATATTTGGAGTCTAGAGGTTGAGATGGATTGTATCTGAAAGTGGCATTAGCATTAGTAAAATTGAAAACAAAGTCTTCTGCTGAGAAAGAAGGTTGTGGAAACTGCCCAAGAAATTCAAGAGCAAAAACTGAAATATGAAAAAAGATTATTGGTAGAAATAGAAGAGAAATGGCCATGGGCGAGTAAAAGCATTAGCTACGATATGGAGAAGGCAGGTGGGGTTTGAAACTGTATACTGAAGATGGTCGTGGTTTCCTTGGTTTGCTGATTTCTTACAGAGATGCTTATAGTGCCCAGGGTATAGGAACTCAGAGGATACATTTTAGCATCAACACATATTGGGTTTTTTTGAGCGAGGGCAGCAAAGGAAGAAGAATGCAAGGAACTTGAGATGATTTAAGAACCAGTTAGGTAATCAGAGGTAGAGTTGGGATGAGCAATCAAGGCAGAAATTGCAGGAGAGTCCTAATAGCCTGAGAGAAAATAGAGAGAAGGAAAAGTAAAACAAG
Organism: Tupaia belangeri chinensis; assembly: GCF_000334495.1. Taxonomy (NCBI): domain Eukaryota; kingdom Metazoa; phylum Chordata; class Mammalia; order Scandentia; family Tupaiidae; genus Tupaia; species Tupaia belangeri. Next base: position 2,565,477 of record NW_006159649.1, read on the forward strand.
GATATACAGAAATAAATAACATACCTAAAATGATAGGAAGTTTTGGCTAGGGAGTGGAAGTAAGGGAAATTTACTGAATGAATACAACAGGACTATCTAAAGTGTAATTTGATCAAATACTGTCTAGCATTTATATTAATCTTTGTGTCTCTAGGGTGCTTTTGTTTCATTAGTTACTTCTCACTTAATTTTCTCTGGGGGAATTAAAAAAAAAACAAGAATAAGAGAATAAGTATTACTTTGGAAACAAGAAGACTGAGGTAGTATTTATTCTTAAAAGATTTACCAAAGATTATAGGGAGTTTATGAATAAGGAAAATGGAAGTCACAGTTTCTACCGGGAAATTAGGTTAAAGGTGCCACTCAAAAACTTGAATGAAGTCTTACTTTTTTTCTTTCCTATTTGTTGAAGATAAATAGAATATTTAATAAACGTTTCTCAGGCTAGCCTGGAGCACACTGGTTAAGTGCTGGGCATATAGAACTGGATCCCACTTGAGCAGCTGCTGTCTTGGCCCACCAGCTTGAGAAGCGCAGCAGATATTTGTAAGTGCATGCAGCAAAAATTCAGGCCAGAAGGTGATGGATGGGGTAGCAGTGTATCCATACTCCACGGGGAAGGTTTTGCCTCTCTCTTTCTTTCTCTCTCTCTCTTTCTCTCTCTTTCTCACTGTTCCATACACACTCTCTGGAAACTAAAAAAAAAAATAGTTTCTGTAGACCTCACTCCATACTTAACTAAGGAAGTCGGAAAAAGTAGAACAAAGCTGTCCATGTTGGTTTTTTTGGTCATTTGCTGATCTCAGTACTGGTTGAGCCTAAGCTGGTAAATTCCAATTCATTCTCAGCTTTTGTTTTCAAGTCAAGTTTTATTAGGTCAAATCCATAACCCTTGGGAAGACATCCCTAGTAGACTTGCCAAGATCAGCGAATGTAGCAAAACCATTTTCTGCTCCAAAGCGTGGTCACGGGCTCTGTGGCAGTTACTGTTGGACTACCTTTTTTTCTTTTAATGAAAACTCTATCAAACTAAACATAAATCACATTTCACTGAATCAAATAGTCTTTGTAAAATGAGGCTTTCTTCTTCCTTCAGAAGAAATAATAGCACTAGCCTGATGTTAGGGAGATGGGGAGAGAATGAAGAAAAAGCAAGCTAAAATCTTTAATGAAGCTTTTCAAAACGTAACTAAATACTATAGATAACTGAGTAGAGCTGTAGGATTTTTTTTTTTTGTATCTTACATACTAAAATATTCTAGAATTCTCTGTCTTTCTTAATATTGTACATGTTCTCCCGTGTCTCTCTTATTTGCAAACTTAAAAGTATATAAATAAGCTTCCAAATCCAGAATGAATGAATACAACAGGACTATCTAAAGTGTAATTTGATCAAATACTGTCTAGCATTTATATTAATCTTTGTGTCTCTAGGGTGCTTTTGTTTCATTAGTTACTTCTCACTTAATTTTCTCTGGGGGAATTAAAAAAAAAACAAGAATAAGAGAATAAGTATTACTTTGGAAACAAGAAGACTGAGGTAGTATTTATTCTTAAAAGATTTACCAAAGATTATAGGGAGTTTATGAATAAGGAAAATGGAAGTCACAGTTTCTACCGGGAAATTAGGTTAAAGGTGCCACTCAAAAACTTGAATGAAGTCTTACTTTTTTTCTTTCCTATTTGTTGAAGATAAATAGAATATTTAATAAACGTTTCTCAGGCTAGCCTGGAGCACACTGGTTAAGTGCTGGGCATATAGAACTGGATCCCACTTGAGCAGCTGCTGTCTTGGCCCACCAGCTTGAGAAGCGCAGCAGATATTTGTAAGTGCATGCAGCAAAAATTCAGGCCAGAAGGTGATGGATGGGGTAGCAGTGTATCCATACTCCACGGGGAAGGTTTTGCCTCTCTCTTTCTTTCTCTCTCTCTCTCTCTCTCTCTCTTTCTCACTGTTCCATACACACTCTCTGGAAACTAAAAAAAAAAAATAGTTTCTGTAGACCTCACTCCATACTTAACTAAGGAAGTCGGAAAAAGTAGAACAAAGCTGTCCATGTTGGTTTTTTTGGTCATTTGCTGATCTCAGTACTGGTTGAGCCTAAGCTGGTAAATTCCAATTCATTCTCAGCTTTTGTTTTCAAGTCAAGTTTTATTAGGTCAAATCCATAACCCTTGGGAAGACATCCCTAGTAGACTTGCCAAGATCAGCGAATGTAGCAAAACCATTTTCTGCTCCAAAGCGTGGTCACGGGCTCTGTGGCAGTTACTGTTGGACTACCTTTTTTTCTTTTAATGAAAACTCTATCAAACTAAACATAAATCACATTTCACTGAATCAAATAGTCTTTGTAAAATGAGGCTTTCTTCTTCCTTCAGAAGAAATAATAGCACTAGCCTGATGTTAGGGAGATGGGGAGAGAATGAAGAAAAAGCAAGCTAAAATCTTTAATGAAGCTTTTCAAAACGTAACTAAATACTATAGATAACTGAGTAGAGCTGTAGGATTTTTTTTTTTTGTATCTTACATACTAAAATATTCTAGAATTCTCTGTCTTTCTTAATATTGTACATGTTCTCCCGTGTCTCTCTTATTTGCAAACTTAAAAGTATATAAATAAGCTTCCAAATCCAGAATGAATGAATACAACAGGACTATCTAAAGTGTAATTTGATACCTCACCTCACTCCAGCCTCCCAGCCATGCCTACTGTTTTCTTTTTCCTTCCCTACTCCTCTTCCATTCTCTGTCTTCTCTATGGACAACTCTCAACCTCTGCTTCATTAAAATTTATCTTATTGGGATCCAGCAGGTGGCATGGTGGCCAGGGCACTGGACTCCCTCATGGTCAACTGCAGTTTGAGTCCTCAACTTGGTGGCTTTTTCTCACTTTCTCTCTTTCTTTCTAATGAGTGCATATGCCCTATTGCAAATTAAAAATAAGAATAAATAAATACAATGAAGTAATTTTTAAAAAAGTATCTTTTTGGATTGAAGATAAAGGAGAAAAGAAGGAGGCTGAGAATCTAACAAATTAATATGAATTTGTCCTGTTGACTACACTGATACTAAGAGCTTACTAGGAACTGCACTATGCTATCTGAATATTGTTAGGCCATGTTTGAAGATTAATCTAGAAAATAAAGTAGTAGAGGAGAAGTGCTAATAGGTTTAAACATTTTTAAATGTATTTATTTTGTAAGAGAGAGAGAAAGAAAGACAGGTTCCCTTGATAGAAGCTCACCACACTACAACCACCCCTTCTCCCCAATACCTCACCTCACTCCAGCCACCCAGCCAGCCAAGATATCAGGGTGGGCCCTTGAGTACATGGTGTGTTCACGTCAATGTGAGATCTGAACCTAGGGCCTGCTATATGGCTCCAGCCTCATGCAGTGGTAAGCCTCCCACTTGTGCCACTTACACTTTATAAAGTAAAACAAATGAGTACCTTCTTCTTAGAGATGACCAGTTTATCTGAGGTTTGTGTTTTAAGTCTGGACTTTCTCTTTCGTGTATGGTATAGTGTAATAGTGAAAGCTTGAGCTTTGGCATTAGGCTGACTAGGTTTAAATCCAAACTCTTGCACTTATGAACTGTGTACATAAGCAAGTTACTGAAGCTTTGTATGCTGGCATGTCCTTACCTGTAACATGGGGATGATGATAATAGCATTGATCCCATGGTCATTAAGGACCGAAGGAGTAATACTGATAATATTCAGTAAGTCCTCAATAAGTGTTATACATTATTAGACTATTAATACAGGGGGAAAAGAGTAAGAATAGGTCAGAGAGAAGAGAATTTAAGCATACTTAATTTTATTTCAGAAATAGTCTGTGATATAAATAGTTACTGAAAGTTTTACCATTAGGTACATTGAATATCCAGAGCTAGCAGATCAGCAAATCTTTGAGGGTTTTGACGGTGTGTTCACTGAGACTGGCATGGTTATTTAGTGGTCAAGTGGTCCAAAGTAAGATTTAATTTCATAATTGAATTTAAAGGATGTTTTCCATCTAATAGATGACTCTTAGTATTTGTATATAAGAGTTAGAAACTGATATTGAAAAAGAAAAACTATTGAGAAAGATATTAACAAGAACTTGAGGCATTCACTTTACTGTAAGTCTCATTTTACGAAGAATATTTGACTCAGTGGGATGTGATTTATATTTAGTTTGATGGAGTTTACATGGAAAGAAAAGAAGTTAGTCCTGCAGTAGCCACTGTTGAGGCCATGGCCATGTCTTGGAGCAGAAGACAGCTATTTGTCCCGTGTTCGCTGATGTTGGCAAGTCTACCAGGGATGTCTTCACAAAGGATGGTGGATTTGGCCTAATAAAACATGACTTGAAAGCAAAATCTGAGAATGCATTGGAATTTATCAGCTCAGGCTCAACCAGTACTGAAACCATCCAAGCGATCGTCAGTCTAGAAACCCAGTACATCTGGATAAGACTTAACATTCACAGAAAAGTAGAACACTGACCACACACTAGGCACTGAAATTTCTGGGGAGAACCAGCTTCCACATAAGCTGAAGTGGACCTTCTCTTCATCCTTCTCACCTAACATGGGGGAAAATGCTAAAATTAAGACAGGCTCTAAGAGGGAGCACATGAACCTGGCCTACGACATTGATTTTGACATGTCTGGGCCTTCAATCTGGGAGCTCTGGTGCTGGATTATGAGGGCTGGCTGACTGTCTGGTTACCAGGTGAATTTTGAGACTACAAAGTCTTGAGTGACCCAGTGTGGTTGGCTACAAGACTGATGAATTTCAGTTTCACACAAATGTGAATGATGGGACAGAGTTTGGTGGCTTCATTTACCAGAAGGCAGATAAGAAGTTGAAGACTGGTGGCCAACCTCACCAGGACAGCAGG
>NW_006159649.1:2570397-2571895 GCF_000334495.1 Tupaia belangeri chinensis
TTAGTAACACTTGCTTCAGAATAGCAGCCAAGGATCAGATCGACCCTGATGCCTGTTTCTTGTCTAAGTGAACAGCTCCAGTCTGACAGGCCTAGGATACACTCAGACCCTAAAGCCAGGCATCCAACTGACGCTGTCAGCTCTACTGAATGGCAAGAATGTCAACACTGGTGGCCACAAGCTTGGTCCAGTATTGACAGTTTAAACACAAACGAATACTGTACAATCGCTTAATTTTAAGTTATTTTGCAGCATAACGACTTTCAGAATTTAGTGTACCTTTTAATATTATATATGTGGGATGCAAGTATTGCTAAACATCATGTTAGACCTTCAGGTTAAAGATGACTCAGCTTTAAGATGTTACTTTCTAGAGACGTAGAAGAGACCCAGTTCCCCTCCGTCCCCCCAAAATACTTTCGGCTGTAGGCACAGGCATGAGGGAACTTGGTGACCCTTCTAGAGATGTCAAGTGGTTTTATTTATTTATTTATTCATTCGTTCATTTAAATCTAGAAATGGCCTCCAGTGGAAGTTGATAGTATGTAGGCACTGTGTAAGTTTCTGTTGAGTAAATGGATGATACTGTGACTCCTTGAGAATCGAACCTTAGTTTCCTAACCTTAATTGATGAGAGGCTCACGGCTTGATGGTGTGTACAAATTCATCTGGAAGGGACTCTTTCAGACACGTCTTCATGCGCTCTTTCCACCTGACTCCATCATCACATCTTTTACAGCAAGAGTAGTATGCAGGGTGTGGTAGCTCTTTCTTTTTCTTTTCTTTTCTCTTTCCTTTTCCTTTTTTTCTTCTCTCTCTCTTTATAAGCTTTTTACCAGAGGACTTGTTTGCTTCTTGGAGAGAGACAGAGATAAAAAAGGTAAAAAAAAAAATCACCCCTGGGAAGATGATCACACTACAATCCCTCTTCTCCATTCTCTTCTGAGGATTTTCGGCATATATGTACACACTCGTGATTTTTGAGCCACTGAGTCTGGTACTCGAACCATGTTTGACCACATGGCAGTCCAACATTTTAACCGCACCGCCTGTTTGCCCTGGTAGCCATTTCTTTTGTGCCATTTTGGAATAAAGGAAGTGTCTGTGATGAAGCCAGTAGTAATACAGGACTTAATACCTTGTGTCATGGTGTTTTTGCCATTGCTCCAGTGCATGAGAGCTTCCAGGAGCTCCAGTTGTGTGGTTATAAACACAAGGTGACAGCACTCAGAATCCAAATTGGACTTCAGCTGTATTCTCAATACACTTTTTTTTTTTTTACAGTTTAATGAATACATTTTAGAGTTTTCCATTTTGTGTGGAATTAGATCCTTCCCTTCAAATGCTGTAATTAACATCACTTAAAATAAAACTAGAATAAAATATTGAAACCACACACACACACACACACACACACACACACACACAAAACTTTAGTAAAAATGTATAGTCCTACAGTGAATGTCAGCTCTAATCCAGACTTTATTTTTCATGTTAG
>NW_006159649.1:2571926-2573079 GCF_000334495.1 Tupaia belangeri chinensis
GATGACTGGCAGTCCTGCTGTTAACTGTGGGTAGACAGCTATTCTATATTTTTTAGCAGTAAATGTAATTCTTGAAGTCTGAATCTGTGACTGAAAGCTAGGAAAAAGCACTACATTTTATTTACAGGGTCAAACTCTAAAACTCTATAACATGTAAACAAGCAGTAATCTCTACTTCTATGAATTAATTAATACTCCAGGTCATTTATTACTTATCACATGTTGCCTTATATTATTAATTAATATTCTTTGGCTTACAACTTGACTCTTTGACTGCTATGGGAATTCCTTGGAGGCAGTATTATTTGAACCTTAGATGTGACCTAACATGCCTCCTTATACCTCAGGCAGGTGAATTGTAAAGGAAACAAGTGGGTTTACAAAGAGCTCCCTAGAGCTGTTATTTGTGGGAGAATACACTCTCTGAGTATGGGGACTTCATCTCCATGATCTTGGCATCCATATGGCTAGTGTGGTACAAAATACATGAATTAAAGACATAGAAATAAATTATAATCTTTGGAAAGTTCTAATTTAAACAGAGCAGTCTTGGACAAAATTTTGAAGGGGTAAAGCTTGTCTTTGATGTATTCGGCCTCCACTCCTCACAGTCTCTCTCATTTCGGAAACATCTCTTCCCTCCCCCAAGCTGGCACAGGCACTGAGAAGGTGGCTCATGTGCCCAGTAAGTGTTCTTGGTCATGAGACTACCATATATAAAAAATGAGTAGAGCACTCCAGAAACGAATCTCTGAGTCAATGCATCATTTTCTTCACCTAAGCACGTGTTTGAGACTTGTATAAAAAGAATGTGTTTTTTGGGACCAGCAGTTGGTGTAATGGCTATGTCGCTAGACTCCCATGTAGTCGACTGCGGTGTGCGACCTGGACCTGGTGGCTTAAAACTCACGCCGGGCGCGTGTGCATGCATGCCCAAGATCCTGAGAGGAGAATGGAGGAGAAGGGATTGCGGCGTGGCTATCCCCCCTGGGAGGTGATTTCTCGCTTCCTGTCTCTCTGTCTCTCTCTGTCTGTCTGGCAAGCACACACACCCTATAGCAAAAACCTCTCCTAAAAAAAAAAAAAAAAAAAAAAAAAAAAAAAAAAAGAACGTTTTTTTTTTTTTTTCTATTTTTGGATCTGTTTTACTGAA